>NC_048238.1:23718788-23804365 GCF_002007445.2 Ailuropoda melanoleuca | reverse complement strand
ATTTCTGCTCTAATCTTGGTCAACTCCTTCCTTGTCAGTGGGTTAGGCCTGTCCCTCTGTTGCTGTTCCAGTTTCTTGAGGTGAGAATATAGAAACTGCATTTTAGATTTTTCTATTCTTTTGAGTGAGGCTTGGATGGCTATGTATTTCCCCCTTAGGACTGCCTTTGCAGTATCCCATAGGTTTTGGACCGTTGTGTATTCATTCTCGTTGGTCTCCATAAATTGTTTAATTTGTTTTTTGATTTCCTGGTTTATCGAGTCATTCTTGAGCAGGATGGTTCTTAGCCTCCAAGTGTTTGAGTTTCTTCCAGGTTTTTCCTTGTGGTTGAGTTCCAATTTCAGAGCGTTGTGGTCTGAGAATATGCAGGGGATAATTTCAATCTTTTGGTATTGGCTGAGACCTGTTTTGTGTCCCAGAGCATGATCTATTCTTGAGAATGTTCCATGGGCATTTGAATAGAATGAGTATTCTTTGGTTCTGGGGTGTAGTGTTCTATATATATCTATGAGGTCCAACTCGTCGAGTATGGCATTCAAAGCCTTTGATTCTTTGCTTAGTTTTTGCCAGGGTGTTCTGTCTATTTCTGATAGTGGGGTGTTGAGGTCCCCTACTATTACTGTGTTTTTATCTATATGTCTCTTTATTCTGGTTAAGAGTTGGCTTGTGTATCTTGCTGCTCCCCTGTTGGGGGCATATATATTTATAATTGTCATATCCACTTGTTGGATACATCCTTTAAGAATAATATAGTGCCCTTCTGTGTCTCTAACTATAGTCTTTAGTTTAAAATCCAATCTATCTGATATAAGGATTGCTACCCTAGCTTTCTTTTGAGGTCCATTTGCGTGGAAGATGGTACTCCATCCCCTTACTCTAAGTCTGAATGCATCTTTGGGTTCAAAATGAGTCTCTTGTAGACAGCAAATGGATGGGTCATTTCTTTTTATCCAGTCTACAACCCTGTGGCGTTTTATGAGAGAGTTTAAGCCATTTAGATTGATAGAGATTATTGACAGATATGATTTTAATGATGCCATTTCTCTTTAAAGTCTTTGTATCGGTTGTGACTTGCTGCTCTGTATCACTCTTGGGGCCTTTTTACCTTTATAGAGCCCCCCTTAATATCTCCTGTAGGGCTGGTTTCGTGGTTACGAAATTGGTTAATGATTGGCGATTTTGGAACGTCTTTATTTCTCCATCAATTCTGAATGACAGCTTTGCTGGATAAAGGATCCTTGGCTGCATGTTTTTCTCTGAAAGAGCTTTAAAAATGCCCCCCCAAGCCTTTCTCTCATNTGAGAGATATGATTTTAATGATGCCATGTTGCCAGTAAAGTCTTTGTTTGTATCGGTTGTGACTTTCTGTTCTGTATCACTCTTGCAGCCTTTTCACCTTTATGGAACCCCCTGTGATATATCCTGTAGGGCTGGCTTCGTGGTTACGAAATTGGTCAATGACTGGCGATTCTGGAACGTCTTTATTTCTCCATCAATTCTGAATGACAGCCTTGCTGGATAAAGGATCCTTGGCTGCATGTTTTTCTCTGAAAGAGCTTTAAAAATGCTCCCCCAACCCTTTCTCTCATTCCAGGTCTGTGTAGACAGTTCTGACGTAATTCTGATACCTTTGCCTTGGTACGTGAGAAATTTCTTTGCCCTGGCCACTTTCAATACTGTATCCTTGGATCTAATATTTGCGAATTGCACTATGACGTGACGTGGCGTAGGTTTGTCGTGGTTGAGCTTGGGAGGGGTCCTCTCTGCCTCTTGGACACGAATGTTTGTTTCCCTTGCTAGATTAGGGAAGTTTTCAACTACAATTTGTTCAAATATCTCTTCTAGACCTCTGTTTTTCTCCACCCTCTTGGGGATGCCAATGATTCTGACATTGGATCATTTCACTGAGTCAGTAATCTCCTGTAACCTACATTCGTGGGCATGGATTTTTTTAAGTCCAGCTTCTATTTTCATTTTTTCTTCTACTAACCCATCCTCCAATTCGCCGATTCATTCCTCTGCCTCGGTGACGTTGGCCGTCAGAGCCTCTAGTTTTGACTGCATTTGGCTCATAGAATTTTCAATTTCTGCCAGATTCGCTCTTATTTCTGCCCTTAGAGGTTCTATATTCTCCTTAACATTTTAGTTAATACTTTTTTCAAGTCTACTCATCATCTTGACCATTGTTACTCTGAATTCCATTTCTGATAATTTGGTTACATCCATATCCATTTTTTCTGTGGCATTGGCCACAGACTCATTGTCTTGTCTTTGCTTGGGGGGACTTCTCCTTCTCGTCATTCTGATGAGGAGAGGGTGTGAGGTTGTCCAGAGCCCAAATTATTGACTGGGGCCCAGGCCATGTGCCCTTGTTTTATAGGGATCTTAGGGATGTGGGCTTCTTCTTTAAAGATTTTATTTATTTATGTGGCAGAGAGACAACCAGCGAGAGAGGGAACACAAGCAGGGGAGTGGGAGAGGAAGAAGCAGGCTCCCAGCGGGGGAGCCCCATGCGGGACTCGATTCCGGAATGCTGGGATCACCCCCTGAGCCGAAGATAGGCGCTTAATGACTGCACCACCCAGGCGCCCCGGGATGTGGTCTTCTTGATTTTTCAGCCTGCCTTCTGGGGGAGGGGCCTTCCGTGCCGATACTCAGGCAACCCTGTTTGGGTAGAGTCTCTGTGTCCCCTGCGAGGGGAGATGGGGATGGGCACGCTGTGAGCCGATATTTCCAGGCTTTTGTTCTCTGGTGGCTTTACCTGGCAGTTTGCTGTGCCTCTTCTGAGAGTCAGAGCAGCAGCGGCCGAATCTCAGCCTCTGTCTCAGAACAGAGGGGATCGTGGGCGGTTCTCCACTGATGTTCTGGCCACTTTAACTCTGTTACTGTTGGTGCTGCTCAACCCTGCAGCATCCCAGGATGTGCGCCCCACACCCGGCATCCCAGTCCTCACTTCCAGGGCCAGCGCATCTCTGTCCTTTGTGTTTCTAACGCCGCCAGCCGCCAGCCGTCCCCATGCAGTCCCTGAGCTCCCGGTCTCAGTCTGGATCCAGTGAGCACACTGGAGTTCCGTGAGAAGTCTGGTGGCATGCGCTCTGTGCTCACAGTCCCAGTCTGTTGTCTCACGGGTGCCGTCCACAAGTCTGCCCGCTCCCCCATGCAGGTGGCTACGGCTTCCCGGCACCTGGGCATGGCGGCTCCCTCCCCCTTCCGTTTATCTTCTGATATCTGTGTGCGGTTTCACAGCTCCCCGCTTCGTACCTCAATACTCAGTGCTGGAGATGTTCATTTGTAGAGATCCAGATGTATCATCCTGCATCTCAGGCTGATTCTGTGGATGTTCAGGCTGGTCTGGTACCTATTCTGGTTGACTCAGGGGACCGGCTGAAAAAGGGGTCCCCTACTCCTCCGCCATCTAAACTCCCTGACACCTTTTATTTTTTTAATAATCATAGTACTAGCAGAGGTGAAATGATATCCCCGTGGTTTTGATTTACATTTTTCTCCTAAATGAATGGTTATTTTCATTACATTAAAATATTTCCCCCTTTTATAAAAGTGACTTGCACAAGAATGGTATTTGTTACTGTTTGTAAAATAATAACAACAAAAACAAAATCATGAAATTTATTAGTACTCAATATATAATTTTCCCCACAGTAGGATGATGAGAATGTGGGCTCTCTCTGTATCTATATTCTAGTTTCAACATAGGTTATATTAAATCTGAACCACAGCAAATAATACTTTTTTAAAGGTTATGTCAATCATATCCAAGAACTAAAATGAAATATACAACTAAAGACTTTCAGAGTTAGCTTGTTCATTATGTTCCATCTTTATTTTTATGTTTTGGAGTTGGAGCTTATATTTCTGAATTAATTCCTAAATTTGCTTCCTGTGTTGATATCCGGCACTCAGTGGATAAAGAAGAGGCGTGATGGGATGGTCTATAAGAATGCTGGAAGTATAGCTTTTTATAGATGATTAATTTGAAGCAAAAAGAAGCAAAATGACTTACTTGCCTGCGATAAAACAATGACTCAGGTTCCTAGCAGGAATAGAACAGGAACTCTGGGTTTAAGGCTGTTCAATTTTACTCCAAGAAATTATTCTTTTAGCAGTACTTTCTTTAGTAATGTGCAATACACATTGACACTTGAGAGAATTTATTTTTTGATTTTATTCTTCTTCTGTATGTATTTCACTGCCTAATTATCATGTAAAGATTGCTCTTCAAGATTCTACCAACCTTCACTTGTCTTACAGCTGCTAATTCCCTAAGTTTGCTTTGACACATGAGAAGTTTTCTCTGCATTTTTGCTGCTATAATCACTTTTCTTTGTCAATCTTATGATCCTATATACAAATGAAAATAAATATGGGCCATAAGTGCAGATTCAGGGCTTTACATCCCCCCATTTTGTCATTCATTCCTGTTTTTAAAAATAATTCTGTAAAGTTCTATTTACATTTGTGGGGTTATTGATCTTGTTTTCCAGTTCCTTTCCCATTTGGTTACAAATGACAATTATAGGTTTAAGAACACAAAATGATGTTTAACAGTTATATCCTTGTCATTTTCAAAGTATTTTAAAACTTCTGTTTTGGGGGCATGAATATATATTATCATGACTCATTGGAAACAATAGTGTTCCATTAAGAAAAATGCCAAATAGGAAACAAAAACTGTAAAGGTATCACTATCAGAATAACTGTTTCTAAAAAAACTGTTCTGAAAAATTATCCAAAATTAGGCCATTTTTATTTTGTGGGTAAAAGGGAAAGTACATACCTTGGGCCAAAAGCCTATAAAATCTCAAGTACAGGAAATGACAACAATGTTGCTTAACAGTAAGTGTTTCACAATGTTCATGTGATGATCAAAGGATGTAGAATTTATTTCTTAAAAGATTTATTTATTTATTTTAGAAAGAGAGATGGGGTGGGGGAGGGGCAGAGGCAAAGGGAGAGAGAATCTCAAGCAGTCTCTCCCCTGAGTGTGGAGCCCATTATTGGTCTTGATCGTGGGACCGTCTGAGATCATGACCTGAGCCAAAATCAAGAGTCAGATGTTTAACCAACTGGGCCACCCAGGTGCCCAGGATGTAAAATTTAAAAGGATCTAGTACATACAGAGCACATGACATTGGGTACCTACTCAATTGTTTTTCCCTTTTACCTTTTCCTGCTCTTGTTCAGGAAGGTTGTAGAGAAACTTTCTTTTACTGATTATAAAAGAAATCGTTGCATAATCTTTGGAATACAGAAAAGCTTAAGAAAATATTAAAATTCATTCACTTGTACCAACTAGAGATAAGAACTTATAGTAATTTTGTGCATCCTTTTCATCTTTTATGCATACATAAGTATTTTGTATTTTTAAGATCATTTTTTAGTTCTTATTTGCACAATGTAAATTTTTAAAAGATCAAGAATTAATGTCAAACTTCTTAAGAGAAATGATAGGTGAAAGGAGTTAATAAGAGTTCAAGAAAAAAGTTGAGCTTAGAATTTTACCTCTACTAAAATATACATATGAAAACGTAAAAAAATTTCTTGGGAATAAAATGCTCATAACACTTATTTACTCAGACACAGTATTTCAAAGCACTGTTGAAGGAAGCATTTCTGTGGAAAAAGAAATGACCAATATAATTAGAAGTGAATAACTTAGTATGGCTTATTGCTGCCTGCAAAGAATAATTTTAAAACTGTATTTCTCAAACACCTGGAAACAAAATTCTAACCCAGCAGTTCTCAAACAGTTTCACACAGGATTCCTTTCTATTCTTAGAAATTGTTAAGAATTCCAAAGATCTTTTGATTATGTGGGTTGTGTCCATCAATATTTAACATATTAAAAATTGAAATAGAGGGGCACCTAGGTAGCTCAGTTGGTTAAGCGTCCAACTCTTGGTTTCAGCTCAGGTCCTGATCTCAGGGTCCTGAGATCAAGCCATGTGTGGGGCTGCACACTCAGCAAGGAGTCTGCTTGAAGATTCTCTCCCTCTGCCCCTCCCCCTCTCCTGCTCTCTCTCTCTCTCTCTCTCCCCCTAAAAAATAAATCAATCAATCTTTAAACAAATTGAAACAGAAAATTTAAAATTATTTATTAAGAATAACAATAATAAATTTATTGCACATTAACATAAATGACGTATCTTTTATGAAAAAAATTCTAAAATGAAACTAATTGGGGATTGGCATTGCTTTATGTTTTTGCAAATCTCTTTAATGTGTACAATTTTAGGAAACAACTAGATTCTCATCTGTGCTTCTGCATTTAGTCTGTTTTGATACAATGTGATGTGGCATCTGTAAAAATCCACTGTATACTCATGAAAGCAGCAGAGTGAAAAAGGCAAATGAATATTTAGTGTTGTTGTGAAGATAATTTTAACTTTGCAGATGTTTTCGGAGTGTATCAAAAACTAATAATGTACTGGATGGTGACTAACATAACATAATAAGAAAAAAGTCAATGTCATGAAAAAAAATGTTTTGGGAAACCCCAGAAGAACCACACTTTGAAAACTGCTGCTCTGAATGTTGTGAGGAAGGGTGCTAAGGTAGGAGGAGAGCAGAGGGAGGAGACAGTGTGCTTAGCTACGTAATTGTTTAGAGGAAGGAAACCCTAGATATGAAGCAAATTTAGAAATGGATTGGTAAAAATCAACATAAATATTAATCTTAATAATTTAGTATAATGATCTGATGAGCAAAAATATATTCAAACTTCAGGGGCTCCTGGGTGGCTCAGTCGTTAAGCGTCTGCCTTCGGCTCAGGGCGTGATCCCGGAGTCCTGGGATCGAACCCCATGTCAGGCTCCTCTGCTGGGAGCCTGCTTCTTCCTCTCCCACTCCCCCTGCTTGTGTTCCCTCTCTCACTGGCTGTCTCTCTCTCTGTCAAATAAAAAAATAAAATCTTTAAAAATATATATATATATTCAAACTTCGATCCGGAAAATAATTTGATGGATCTAATGAAAGATTTTTTAAAAAAGGAGGATGGTATATATTAAAAATGAGTTTTAAATTAAAAACAGGAAATAAGGTGCAGAAATGAATCCTAATATAATGACAAATTATACAAATATAAATATGTTAAATTTGTGTACAGATAGACTCTCAAATTGGATTAAAAAGTGAGCAAAGCAGCACATGAGGTAAGATCTAGCTATTTATTGAACTAAAATAGAAGGGAAAAGATGCAGCAGATTAACATAAAGAAAGGCAAACTGGGGAGGCAATTTTAATTTCAGACAATTAGAGACTTTAAGCTGAGCACTCTATGTTTGTAAAAAGAAACATAACTCAAAAAGATATAACAGTCTTGAACATCTTTACATTGACAATAGTGTCAAAATATATAGAACCACAGTCGACGAAACTAAGCAAAGAAATCAACTATTGTAATTATATATTTTACTACACATTTTTCTATTAGACACTGATAGATTAAGCAGACAATAAATAAGCAACAAAAGGCTAATTGACTAATACCATTATTCAGCTTGAACTGAAATGTATGTACATAGAATTTACAGCCTATAAATTTGTCATCTTTTGGAGAAACTACATAACCACATTGGTAAAGAAATAGATATATATATATATATCTTTATTTAAAGATTTGTATCAGAAAACAAAAGAATTTTAATGAATTAGCTAAACATTTAACTAAAGAAGCTAGAAAATAAAATTAAAACATAGAAATAAAATAGAAAATAAAATTAAAGGCAGAAGTGAATGTATTTCAGGAACAAAAACCAGTGAAAATGAAAACAAAAACCGAAAGGCTGACTCTCTGAAAATAATAAGATAGACAAGTCTTAAATAATATGAATAAAAGTAAGCAAATATGTAAATAAGCAAAGGTAGAATAAAAATGGAAAATAACTGCAGCTACAATAGACACTGAAATCACTTAAAAATGTTATAAACAATCATAATCAAATATATTTGAAAATCTGCTGAAATGTAGAAAATAAGCATGGAGCAAAAGTCCATAAGGAAATGAAAATATTTATCTCCTTCTACCCTTACATTCACTCATAATCCCTCTTCCCCGAAGCCTCCAATTTAGATGAATTTAGCCGTGAATTCTCTCAAACTTTCAAGAAGTACATAATCTTATTTCACATAATACAAAGAAAGAAAAAACGCTGCCGAATTCAAAAAAAAAAAAAGAGTACAAAAAAAACCTTATTGGCTGATTTCAGTTATGAACACATTTGGAAAAAATCCTAAACAAAATATTGGCATTTGAATCTAACAGTGGTTAAAAAAAAATCTCATAATTACTAAGTAGAGACTGTATTTACAATAAAAGGTAATTCAAAGTCAGAAAAACTCTTATAGATGTTAAACACCTTTTGAGCTAAAAGACAAAAAGGCATAGAATTTTCAATATGTGCAGGCAAAGCATTTGAAAAATCCAATACATTTTTATAAAAAAAGAAAATGAGAAATTTATAAGATAATATCTAATGGGTAGTAACCCCAAAAAACCAACAGCCACTATTACATTTAATGAATTAAGGTAAGATGCATCCCCCTCTATGGTGGTCAGTAAGACAAGGATATCGCTTGTAACTGGCTTCTGGCCAATTGAGTAAGACTCTTTATATACATATATAAACATATATATGTGTGTGTGTGTATAAAGTGTGTTTATATATATATAAAGATTGGAAAGCTATAAAATTGACACCTTTTTCAAATAGTATGGATAAAGCATTCCTGTAAAATAGCAACATCCAACTAGAAAATTTAATCAAAACTAGGATACGTTAGCAGTAGGATTCAACACGTAACTAGCAATTAATCTAACCAAGAATTCACAGCACATTTATAGAGAAAATTTTAGACCTCTCCTAAATAGAATATAAAAGCAGGTATGAATAAATGGAAAAATGTATTAGGTTAACGAGTGATAAAACAGCATTGTAAAAGCCGAATTAATATTTACATTTTATGGAATGCCATTCAAAATCTGAGTAGAAAAATTTGAGGAATATGACAAATTGATTCTAATCCTTTGTGCAAATTTAAAGGTTCATGAAAAGTCAAAGTAATTTTGAAAAAAGAATAGCAGGGAAACGAGATTTACCTTTCCAGAAATTAAGTCATATCACAAAGCTAGAGAAATTTTAAAAAATCACAGAATTACTGGGTAACTGGAACGAACCCTACATGGTCAGAATTTATTATTCTTTTTACATACTCATTTATTTTATGTTTTAAAAGATTTTATTTATTGATTTATTTGAGAGAGAGAGAGAGTGAGTGAGAGAGAGAGAGCAAGAGCAGGGGGTGGGGGGGAGGCTGAGGGAAAAGCAGACTCCCTGCTGAGCAGGGAGCCTGATGCGGGGCTCCATCCCAGAACCCTGGAACCATGACCTGAGCCAAAGGCAGACGCTTAATGACTAAGCTACCCAGGCGCCCCCAAATATCAGAATATTTTTAAAAACATTGAAATAATCTGTTCTTCAGAAGTTCAGAATCCAATTGTAGAATCACCTTGTCTGGATGTCTTTGTAAAGATTCTGCTTTTTAAAATTTCTTTATCCTTAACTTTTGTTTATTTTATATTTAATTAATTTAAGCTCTTAGCTACATTTTATCTACATTAATTTCTTTTTTCTAGTTTCTTGTGTTTCCTTTTGCTTTTAAATTTCTTTCCATGAGTATTAATAGTTCCTCCAAAAATCCTTTCTTCAGTAATAATGAAAGAATTTAAAGATATAAACAGTTGTACTCTATATATTCTGTATGCATATCTAATCTCCTGTACAACGTTTGATGTCTCCCATTTATTTACATATGGACTGTTTTCCTTTTTTTTGCCTTTCAGATAGCTATTTAATTTGTTTTTCCTTTCCTTTAAAAAAATTCTAAGTAAATGTTTTAGTTACCTTCTGATTTATTTCTCATTAGGTCACGTGATGATGTATACTATAAGGCATTCTATATAAGTCTTATGTATTTTGATAGAATTTATTCATTTATGTATTCAACAACTAATATGAAGAAATGAGCCTTACAGGAAGATTCATTTGGGGCAGGATTGGGGAGGGGAGACCCCAGTGAGTGCAGAGGGCATTTCACTTAGAGGGATTAATATCACAAAGGTGAAACGTATGAAGGAACACCACATGTTCAGGACCCAGAGGTAAAGAGGAATTTTCAAAGCGTAACGGGAGAGAGCAGAAGAGTTAGGCAAGATGAAACTACCTAGAAAATAATGATTTTTTGAAAATAAGTTCCCCGAATTTTCCATTCTCTAGGAGCCTCACATTGTGTGGGGGATCTGGGAGACATGGTATGGTGCTCGGAGCCGCCTTCTCCTGCAGCCCGGGAGAGTGCATTAGTTTCTCGGGGCTGTCATAACAGAGTGCCACACATGAGCCTAGAACACCATACATTTGTTTTCCCACAGTTCTGGAGACTGCAAGTCTGAAATTGAGCTGTTGACAGGGCCGTGCTGCCTCTGCACCTGTACAGGAGAAACCTTGCTTGCCTCTTCCTACCTTCTGCTGGTTGCTTGCAGTCCTTGGCATTCCTTGGCTTGCAGTATTCCAATCTCTGCCTTTGTTGTCACATGGGATTCTCCCTGTGTATCTGTCTTTACACAGCTGTCTTTTTAAAATTTTATTTTTGTTCCAATAAAATTAGCATACAGGGTTATATTAGTTTCAGGTGTACAATACCGTGATTCCACAATTGTGTACATTACTCAGTGCTCATCACAGTAAGGGTGCTCAGTCCCCTTCACCTAGTTCCCTCATCACCCTGCCTGCCTCCTCTATGGCAACCACCAGTTCTCTATCTTTAAGAGTCTGGTTTTCTGTTTGTCTTGTTTTTCCTTTGTTCATTTGTCTTGTTTCTTAAATTCTACATATGAGTGAAATCATATGGCATTTGTCTTTCTCAGACTGACTTGTTTCACTTAGCGTTATATTCTCTAAATCCATCCATGTGGTTGCAAGTGGCACGATCACTTCCTTTTTTACGACTGAGTAATTTTCCATTGTTTCTACACACACCACATCCTTATCTATTCATCTATCAATGGACACTTGGGTTGCTTCTACATGACTGTCTTTTTTAAAGGACACCAGTCATATTGGATTAGGGGCCTTCCCTACTCCACTGTGACCTCATCTTAACTCATTATATCTTCAATGACCCTATTTTCAAATATGGTCACATTCAGGGGAATTGGGAGTTAGGACTTCCACCTATCTTTTTGTAGGAAGACACAATTCAACTCACGATAAAAGCACAGTTCCATTTTTTTAAAGCCATTGTAAGCAAATACACTGATTTTCTTGTAGATATTATTGCATCTTTGGGCCATTAACTCAACTTTGACAAATATCTATAATAACACCAGCCCACTATGCATCCACAAGCACATCAACCTAGGCTTTGTTTTTGCCAAATCCTCTCCTTTCTCCTGAGAGAAAAATGGTCTAGTATTGTGTGTTTGATATGTACCACTTTCATGCCTGGACTTTGAGAATAGAACTTCAGGGTTGGAAATAAAGGTCATGTTTGTGGAGCTCACAATCCCTGCTAGTGATTGACTGTCCAGCGTAGAAGTTATTTCTGAACTTTTTAATTGTGCATACTTTTGTTCTTCATATCAAAGTTGTTCATGGCTCCCCAGTTGATATAGTTGTGATTTTAGGATTCAATTATTAAAGAAATAACGCCACCCAGAACTCCATAGTCTAAATGTTGGAAACTACTATTTCAGCATAACCTTCAAAACTCTCTGAATAGCTTTGTCTGTCTAAGAATTCTTATTGGCAGGAGACACATGCCCAAGCATTCAAAACTAGCATGGTTGAAATTCACTGTCATGGTGATTCCTACTGAAACAGCTTTTCTCTGGACTCTTTCAGATTTTTAGTTTCTTTTCGTTCCCTCCCCCAACACAAGCATTCTCCCCTGTATTGTTTGTTTCCTCCTTCCTATACTTAAAACATTTTGTTTCTACTACATATCTGGTAACTGACTTCTCCACTTAGGTCACAAAAGTGGCTCTTGTAAACCTGTCCAATAGATACTAGCATGGCCTGGAATGTTCCATGTTGGTTTCTTTTCTGGATCTAAACTTAATATTTGAACCGGGAACAAGTGGACCTTCCTACATGCTATCCATACAATACATGGAAACTTCTCTATTTTGGTAACATACCTTTTGGATTGCTTCCCTAGAATTTCAAATTAGCTACTTTGAGAAATGTACCTTTGTTAAAGTAGTGATAAGTTGTGTCTTGATTCCAAGAGGCAAAATGTGGATGTAAACCAAGTTCTTCTGGAGAAGGTGCTCAATTAATTGACTAGTAAATTGTGCTTCAGATGAAGTGAATGGGAGATATCTTTGGAGGCAGAATGTGTCTTTTGGCATCCTTTCACCAAGGCTACTAACATGTAAAGCCTCCTATGAATTGACATTGTGATATTTTAATATTGACATTTAAATGTATATTTACTAGATAGTATGTGGACAAAATGGGTGAGGAACTTGATAGTTAACTTATTATTTAGAATCAGGTGAATGATACATTCCCCTGTAAATTTTTTAAATATAAATTATAAAATTTTTTTAAGCTCCAAGTGCTTTTATTTTGTTAAACTTTTTATTTAAATTCTAGTTAGTTAACATACAATGCAATATTAGTTTCAGGAGTACAATTCAGTGATTCAATATTTCGATACATCACCCAGTGCTCATCAAAACAAGTGTACCCCTTAATCCCCATCACCTATTTCACCCATTCCCTGATGCACCTCCCTCCTAGTAACTATCAGTTTGTTCTCTAGAGTTAAGAGTCTGTTTCTTGGTTTGCCTGTTTCTTTTCCCCCCATGATCAGTTGTTTTGTTTCTTAAATTCCACATATAAGCAAGATCTTATGGTATTTGTCTTTGTCTGACTGACTTATTTTATTTAGCATAATACTCTCTAGCTCCATCCATGTCATTGCAAATGGCAAATTTTCATTCATTTTTATGGCTGAGTAATAGTCCATTGTATATATACCACATCTTCTTTATCCATTAATTAGTCGATGGACATTTGGGCTCTTAATTATAAAATTATTATTTTTAAAGAGCTAATTTTTCTTCTCAAGACAGTGTTTAAAAATTGACCTACTTATAAAGTTATTCCACTATATGAATTCTTCTAAAATAACATTTAATTGTTACCATTGGACAGTTAGTACCCAAATCTGTGTGAACCAGTCTCTTCCCAATTGTCATCAATGTAGTGCATTACAGTCTGGTGCTTTAAAAATTCTTAAAAACAATTTTGATATAAAAGAATCACATCATATGTGTACAAGGATGGATGATTCACCTTTCATGGATCATTAAAAATATAGAAGTAATGTTAAGGTAGTTCTGCATGGTTTTTAGTGAGATGGCAAGTCCTTGAAATGAAATTAAATCTGCAGTATGAATCAAATTCTTTTTGGACTTGCCTCTTGGCAGAAATTTCCAGAGCACTGGGACTCCAAGAAAACAATATGGGAACAGAAAATTCATGCATCAACCTACCTTTACTTAGGGTTTTCTAAGACAGCCATTGTGATTCAAATAAATGAGCAATTGAGACTCCTGGGCCATTCAACATTATTATACCAAGAGTGCACTGAGGAGAGCAGAGATTCATTAGTCTCAAGGCTGAGGTGTGGTGACAATTTATAAGCCTAGGTTTTGAAAGATTAGTGTCACAACAAAGAATTATATTCTGTTTCATTTCACTTTTTCAAGTTCAATAAAAATATAGAATGATGATTTGGAAGGAAACTATAGGGTTTTTTACAAGGTAATAAAAGAGACATTTGTTCCTGAAATTCCCATCTGATTTTTCAGAATCTACTCGAACTAAATGATGAGGATATGATGAAGAATATGGTGTCTTTTGAAAACTCATTTGTGAAAATGTGAGCCCCCTTCAGTGTGACTGCTTCTCTTTTCATTTGGGTCTTTGAATTTGTCTTATGCTGTTCATATCCTTTTCTAAGCTGATAAAATATGGTTTCTGTGGATGAAGTAATAGTAATCAAGATAAATTTATATCATTTTTAAAAATGAGTTATAAAGTAATTTAAAGATTATATTTGTCTTGATATTGTAAAAAAGAAAAGCTGTGAGGTATTCTCTTCCAATGAAATAATTGTGGATTTGTTGAGCATAAAATTTTTTTTAAAGATTTTATTTATTTATTTGTCAGAGAGAGAGAGAAAGCACACGCAGGGGGAGTGGCAGGCAGAGGGAGAAGCAGGCTCCCTGCTGAGCAAGGATGCGGACTCAGTCCTGGGACCCTGGGATCATGACCTGAGCTAGAGGCAGATGCTTCACCAACTGAGCTACCCAGGCGTCCAGAACATAGAGTTAATTTGTATTCAAAAAAGAATTGATCTGGTAACTTTCAGAGGAAAATATTATATTACGATACTTCAATTTGACAACCAGAGACTGAATTTATTTTGGTATGGTGCCTCTAAAAATGCAATTGATTTTATTTACCATGATTGTGGAAAATGCATTACAAATTTTTGAAAAACTCATTTTTTCCATGCAGATAATATGCCATATTCCACTTCTGAGTTATGGAAAGTCTTGTTTTTGAAACAGGTATACAGCAGGTTTACACCCAACAGAATTGCTCTTGATCTTTAGATTGTCTGTACTTCCTGACATACGTTCTATTTATGCCAATCACTATTAAGTTGGCAATTATTTACTGATTGCATACTCTGTGCCATGTTCTTTTCTATGTTCTGTGTAATCAGTACTGACCAAGACAAATAAGATCCCTGCCTTCATGGAATTTAAATTCTAGCAGGGCCTGGGTTGTGGTGGTGGGTGTGGTTTGGGAAGACATAAAATAAAAATTAATAAACATAAAATTACTTAATGAATTAATCAAGAAAAAAGAGATAAGTGTTTTAAAGGCACAAAACAGGGGGATAGACTAGACACCCTACTTTTTATAGGACAGTGGATTATAATACTTAACATTTATTGGACACTGATTACGTACCAAGTCCTTCTGTGATGATTGTTCACGTAGATTAGGCTATTTTAGCAACTATATAATGTAGATACTATTGCCAGCTTTATTTTACATAGGCAGACACTGAGACACAGATCGCTTACCTCAGTCTTTGAAGATTACACTATTAAGAAACACTGGCTAAGGGGCGCCTGGGTGGCACAGCGGTTAAGCGTCTGCCTTCGGCTCAGGGCGTGATCCCGGCGTTATGGGATCGAGCCCCACATCAGGCTCCTCCACTATGAGCCTGCTTCTTCCTCTCCCACTCCCCCTGTTTGTGTTCCCTCTCTCACTGGCTGTCTCTACCTCTGTCGAATAAATAAATAAAATCTTAAAAAAAAAAAGAAACACTGGCTAAATTAGTGACTTGGACTTTTGTACCGTGAAGACCGGCCATGACACTTGGGATGTCTTGGTGTACCTGAACACACATCGAGGACTCCAACACAGGACCTCAGTTTTCTGCTGAAATCTTGGGGTCAGGGAACATTTCACTGAGTTGTTTTGTCCACACCCCGCCCTTCCCCTTGCTCGTTTGGATGTGTCACCTTTCTTAATTCGCCTGCCACCACCATCTTTGATTCACCTGGATGTACAGTTTATAATCGAAGAAGAACCAACAGAAGGATTTTCTTTCTTGATGGGATATGCAGAACCTGGGATGTGTGTATATATAAATATATAATACATAAATATAGACAATGCTGACTTAAAAATATCAAATTCCCCTGACATTCATTTTTTTTAATCTGCGCCAAAAAATGTGTTTTCAGAGAAAATCTTATTTTCTTTTTAAAAAAATTTTTAATTTAAATTCCATTTAGTTAACATACAGTGTATTATTAGTTTCAGGGGTAGAGTTTAGTGATTCATCAGTTGCACATAATTCCCAGTGCTCATTTCATCAAGTGTCCTTTTTTAAAAAAATTTTTTAAAGATTTTATTTATTTATTCGACAGAGATAGAGACAGCCAGTGAGAGAGGGAACACAAACAAGGGGAGTGGGAGAGGAAGAAGCAGGCTCATAGCAGAGGAGCCTGATGTGGGGTTCGATCCCATAACGCCGGGATCACGCCCTGAGCCGAAGGCAGAGGCTTAACCGCTGTGCCACCCAGGCGCCCCTCAAGTGTCCTTCTTAATGCCCATCACCCAGTTACCCCAACCCCCCACCCACCTCCCCTCCAGCAACCCTCGGTTTGTTTCCTATATTTAAGAGTCTCTGATGGTTTGCCTCCCTCTCTGTTTTTATCTTATCTTTCCTCCCCATGTTTGCCTGTTTTGTTTCTTAAATTCCACATATGAGTGAAATCATGCAGTATTTGTCTTTCTCTGACTGACTTATTTCACTTAGTGTAATACCCTTTAGTTCCATCAACATCATTGCAAATGGCAAGAGAAAATTTTATTTTCATGCTCAGACTTTGTATTGTCACTCATTTGTATAAGTGCATGTCATTACAGCATGGGCCCTGCCCCCACAATTTGGAAGTGTCACACACACAAAAAGACTGCACAAAAAGACTGGCTTCCCCTCTTCCTGTTACCTTGCCCTCTCCCTCCAACTTCCTAACACTTATTAATTTATGAAACTGGTTTCCTCAGCACAGTTTTGCTTTGTGTACCCATTGGATTACAAACTTTATTAAAAAATACAAAACAGAACAAAACAAACGAAAAAATGGAGATAGGGTTTGAACCTATGTAGTTTGACACAGAGGCAGTGTTATTAGCCACTGTACTATTTTTGAGGAAATTACATGTTGCCTCACAGACAGATGAGGTATAGGGTATGGGAAGGGGTAAGTTACAGACAGAGGGAACAGCAAGTGCAAAGGCCTTAAAGCGAGAAGGATAATGATGTGTTTGCAGAACAGAAAGTAGTAAGTTGGATTGGATTATAGTGAGTAATTGAAAACGTTGTATGAAAATTGCTTTGAGAAGTACCTTGGAATAGATCATATAGGGCCTTATAAATCATGGTAGGAGGTTTGTATTTTATTGTAAGAGCAATGCAAAGCAGTCATAAGACATTAAAACAAAGGAAATAGGTGATGTGGTTGACATTAACAAAGTCTGCTTAACTATATGGAGAATGGAGGGGAGCGGGATATGGAAGTAAGAACAGTTGAAAGGCTTTGTGGTAGTCAAGGAATAAAATCAAGGCAGCTTGAATTAGGGAAGTGGTAGTGAAAATGGAGAGAAAAGGATATATTCAAGGTAAATTTTGGATAGGAAGTCAGTAATACTTGACAGATTATATTGCCTCTGTAGGATTGAAGGAAAGTAGGACATCAAATTCCATTTCGAATATATTTCTTTTGAGATGTTTGGCATATGAAAGGAGATATCATATAGGTACGTGGAGTCTAAAGCTCAGGGCAAGAGGTCTGAGCTGGTGATATCAGTTTGGAATCAGCAGCATACAGTTGGTGCTTAAAGCTATGGGCCTTAGTATTTTCTAGGGCAGTGTTCCTCAATCCTGATTTTGCCTTGGAATCATCTAGGAAACTTTCAATGATTTTTATTATTTATTTGCCAGAGAGAGAGCACAAGCAGGGGGAGTGGCAGGCAGAGGGAAAAGAAGGCTCCCCATTGAGCAAGGAGCCCTATGCAGGACTCGATTCCGGGGTCCTGGGATCATGACCTGAGCCGAAGGCAGCTGCTTAACCAACTGAGCCACCTAGGCGCCGCACATAGGAAACTTTTAATAAATACAGATACCATGTTCTGTCCTAGGCCAATTAAATTAAAATCTTTGAAGGGATGTTTCCTGTGCCATAATTTTAAAGAGCTTTGTAAGTGATTGGAGAGAGCAGCCAGGCTTGAAAACCACTAGTCTAGGAAGAGAGCATAGATAAGGCTGTGATCTCTGGACAATTCCATCAGGTGGAAGAGGTGAAAACAGAAAAAGAGGCTGAGGAGTAAACAATAAGATAAAGCTAGACTGTGCAATCCAGAGAGGGAAATGTTTTGAGGAGAATAGACCTATTTCAAGAAGGTCAACAGAGTTCCGAAAACAAAGAAGTTGGGTAAGATGAGAACCTTTGGATGAAGCAATATAGAAGCTGTTAGAAGCCTTGACAGATGTAGTTTTGATGACCTGGTGAGATAGGTGGTGATCAAGTGGAGGCATCCAAAACCACAACGCATTTGAAAAGTTTTTATGCATGGGGCGCCTGGGTGGCTCAGTCGGTTAAGCATCCGACTCTTGATTTCAGCTCGCATCATGATCTCGGGGTCCTGGGATTGAGCTTAGCATTGGGCTCCCTGCTCAGCAGGGAGTCTGCTTGAGATTCTCTCTCTCCCTCTCCCTCTGCCCCTCCCCTGCTTGATCTCTCTCTCTCTTCTCTCTCTCTCTCAAATAAATAAATAAATAAATCTTAAAAAAATTAAAAGTTTTTATGTGAAGAAGAACAGAGTAAAAGGGGTTGGAGGAGGATATAAGAAAGGGAATTCTTTCTTTTTGTAAGTAGGGCATTATGTAAGTGTTGTTCACGTTGATGGGATTGCCCTTGGAGGCATTGACCTTGAGAAGGCAGAAGAGACATCATGCAGAGCTCAAATGGAAGTTATGGCTTTTGATGAGAGCAGGGTTCTTGCTACTTTGTAAAAAGAGTGGAGACATTGAGGTGTTGGTCAACTCAGAGAATGAAAGAGCTACTGTCTGATTGTTTCTCTTTTATTCATGACGTAGGCGGCAACCTGAACAGCTGGGAATGTGGCGGCACGTGAGGGTAGGGGGTTTGAAGAGAGAAGGAGCTATAAATTGGCCATTTTGGAAAGTGGGAAAATACACTTTCTTTCAGTGCCCTTTCTCAGATTGTTTTTAGGAATTTGAAGTGGGAATGCTCGGCAAAGCTGTGTGGATTTTATTTTTCCCAGAAACATTTTGCTGCTTGGGTGAAAATAGTTGAATGTTTGAGATTTGCCAAGTGAGAGTAATTAAGGGAGTGGGGGGAGTGCAAGGGAGTGGGAATATTTTTTAAGGAAGTGACTGTAATATGAACTATAGAAACTGTGCTGGGTAAAGGGCAATGTTTGGATGGGACTTGCCCAATAATTTTGTAGTGAAGTGACAAGACAAAGGAAAATGACTTGGAGCTTCTAAGAGTGGCCAATTGTAGGAAGGCAAATATATGAGAAAAGTCATAGCTAGTTTTAGCAAGGTTGTTATGCATGTTCCCCAGTGCTGTCTCTGGGCTGAGCAAGGTCCAGAGTCGTCTCTGATAATTAACTTCTGTCCTTCTTGAGAGAGAGAGGAGGAGGGACATATTTACGCATTTATGTCCTGCTTTTAGGCATATAGGAGGAAAGCAGAGAGATTTTCTTAAATGTGCTTCCTCTCAGTTGTCTTTAGCTCAAAATAATCAATCTGCCAAAGTGGTGTATTTTCGGGGGCGTGTTCTGCCACCCTTCCCTGACAAGCTTCCATAAAATGCAGCCCCTGCCGGTACGAAGTTCAAGAGACCTATTGATGCTTACTTATAGGAAAGAAAACAGGGCCCCACATAACCCAAGATACACTGAGACATGAGCTCTTATAGCACTGGAGTGAGTTTTGAGCATATGTATTATTGAGATTTTGGCAGTTCTGCTGAGAAAACAAATGAATTTC
This sequence comes from Ailuropoda melanoleuca, assembly GCF_002007445.2. Taxonomy (NCBI): domain Eukaryota; kingdom Metazoa; phylum Chordata; class Mammalia; order Carnivora; family Ursidae; genus Ailuropoda; species Ailuropoda melanoleuca. Next base: position 23,784,670 of record NC_048238.1, on the reverse strand, counting down.
GATTTTAAAATTTGATAAATATCCATTTTATTCCAAACGATATCATGGTATCCTATTTTAATCTCTAAAATCCTTACAGTGCTTCCATTTCTGTTCTGTTAAACACTTTGCAGAATTTTCATCTAACGGTATCACATGGGTGAGAACATGGAGAGGCTCTGCTGTGAAATGCGCAACACTGCTCTTTCTTTCCCAGCCAGGGAATCACTGAGCTCAGTTCTCTCCTATTGTGTCTAGGAGCCTTTCTCCCCAGAACCAAAGAAAGTGTGATAATGGAATAAATGGATGAATATGAAAAGCCAGTCCTATCAGTGTTTATGGCCCTATAAGTGTTTTACTGCACAGTGAACAAGTGAGAATTATGAGCCAAAACACTGGGGGTCTGTAGTAGTGAAGTCTGAACTGGGTTTCATGGCAGCAGTACAGAACTTGAACAAATAGGGATTGATGTTTTCAGGGACAAATGATAACCATGAAGCAGTTGTTCCTCAAATGGCCTGAGTCTCGATGACCTCATAGTAGCAACTATATTTAGACCATTAAAATGCATTTCCTATTCTTCTCATTTGATCCTTGCAACAATTGTGCAAGCACGTTGAGCATGTACTGTTATCTTTAGTGATACTGAGGTCCAAAGATGTCAAGGGGATTGGGCAGAGTCAAACCATCCAGAGTGCATTAAATAGGAGGAAGAGGAAGACAAGTGACAATGACAGAAATTCTGAGCAGAATACTGTCATTCCTGAGGTCGATCTGTTTCAGCTGCAGGTGAACACTCTGTGACATCCTAAATGACACTGTAATTTCCAGACTAGCCTGGGCTTCCATGAGGCCCAGTTAGCAGAAGCAGTCAGCTGACACTTCAGGAACTTAACTGTGAATGCAAAAGAGACCCTTGCCTACTTAATCTCCATGGTAAAGAGTAACAGGAGTAGAATGGACCAGACATTGAAGGGCAGCAAGCAGCTTGAGTGAGGATAAAGCACATTTTAAAGGAATAAAGTATTATGCTTAATGCACAGATGAGATCTGCTGCAGTTGATCCGATCAAGACTGTTAACAATTCTACCTGTAGGTTGGAGAGCTCAGACTTCAGCCCGATGCTCTGTTTGAGTATCTGTATGCTTTCCACTGTGCCTACTGACAGTGTTGAGCTTTCCCTGAGCCCTGAGCTCCTAGAAAACAGTGACAGTTAAGATATCTGTCACTCTTCTGTGTTCTGGGAAAGAGCTTACTGCAAAGAGCCACCCTTCTGCATAAGATTAAGATAAGACTCCCAGATGCCCCCCTCGTTTGCCTCTGGCAGGACCAGACACAACCCTCTGAATTTCCATTCTTCATGTCATAAATGATTAGCTGAACTGTTTGTAACTGCTCACAGACGGACAGGTGCCTCCTAACTTGACATGAGCAAACTTGTTAGGCTTCTCTCCTTCCCCCAGACCACTGAACTGTGGCCCACCCTTGAGCTTAAGCAAGCATTGAATGCATAACCCACTCTCCTTCATTGTCCGTCCCAGAGAATTAGCTGAGCTCAAAGAAAAATATTTCCTGCTTAACCGCCCTACCATTCCACCTGCTTATCCCAAGTCCCCCTGCTGGTTCTTTCTTGTTTACTCCTCCCTGTAAAAGAAAAGCCACGTGCCTGGCCTTTGAGATGCTTACCAACAACGGGGTCAGTGTTCTTCCTATTGCAATAATTCCCCTCCTCCTATTGCAATAGATTTTTTCTTTGAGTAAAGTCTCTCTTTACCTAAATCCCTAGTTGTTTGCTATTCGACACCGCATTGAATTTCTGTTCTTGATTCAGTGACTTCTTATAAATAACATTTATGATCACACCTCTCCTTCCCCTACATCTACATTTTTGCACTATTCCGTGAAGAGAAGAGTATAATCAAGGAAATAAACTGGGTAGACATGAAGAAGAATGTTCTATGCATCAGTGGAGGACAGGACCCAGATACATAAAATAAAAATTTTCTTTTAGAAATGCTAGTACACATTTTAGTACTATGTTATGACTGAGTTCTTATTTTAATATTGAATACTATGGAGCTATCTTGGCTCTATCTCACTCAGACACTAACATCTTATGTTAGCCTTTAACTTACTTTTAGCCTAAACTTAAACATAACCTAATTTTACTTTAAGTAAACTTGAGTCTCTTGATGCAAGTTTATTGGCTTTTAAATGTGTTCTTTGTTTCTCTCTTAATGTGACATGTAGAAAACTCAAGATTTGACATGGTTTGGTGAATTGAGGAATATATTTCATCCTAAAGAAATATCACTCCTTAACATGTTTCTATACAAGCAATATGATACATGCAGAGCTAGCGTATAAGTACCTACAATAACTGTGATAAGATTGGAAGTGTGAAAAAAAATTACACAAGATTCCTCAGAGTCTAAAATCCTGTATAGTCATTTTTTAAGTTCTGAAAGTTGTGTTAATAGATTTTAATTTAACACAACTTCACATGTCTCTCCAGAACTAGCCTGGATGCATTTATTTGGCAAAAGTTCTGTGAAATAACTTGTATTGAAAATCCGTAGAACTTAAATAGAATATTTCTCTAGTCCAGTCCACGAAGTAAAGAACTGGTGTTATTGTAAAGGATATATTTAAAAGAAATCTTTCTTCAAATGTTGAAAAGTGTGATTAATTTTCTTCCCTTGCAAATTTAAAGTTATAATTTATTTATAAAAAGTCACTATTTGGGTGCCTCATTACATAATGCTATATAATATTAGATACATTAAAATAATGTTTGCTTAAAAGTTCAGATTGTTAGTAGCACTTTTAAAAATTGTGATAAAATACACATAACGTAAATTTTACCATCTTAACCATCTTAATTTATAATTCATATAAATGGAATCATAGTATTTGTCTTTTTGTGACTGGCTTATTTCACTTAGCATAATGTCCTCAAGTTTCATCCATGTTGTAGCCTATATATGAATTTCCTTCCTTGTTAAGGATGAATAATATTTAATTGCATGGATATAGCATGTTTTGTTTACCCATTCATCTGTCTATGGAGATTTGGGTTGCTTCCACCTTTTGGCTATTGTGAATAATGCTACTACGTAGATGGTAATATTTTCTACCAGATGTAGTACATCCCACCCCCCACCTCCCAAGGGCAATTGGTAACATGTAGGAAGTTTTTGGATGTCACAATGACTTGAGCGGCACTGGCATTTACTGCGCAACTGCCAAGGATGCTAAATATCATGCAATATTTAGAGCACAGATGATTCATATTGCAGAACTGTCCTGTGCAAAATGCCGATAGCACCCCCACTGAGAAATTCTAAATAACTCCAGTGGTTGTTAACATATTGGACTCAATTCTCCCCAGAATTCAGTGAATTTTAAAGCCAGTATATAGCTGGCTTTCACTTAATGTGCATGCTAGGGCCCTTACCTATATACCTGGATCTAAGTTTCTACTCCTTGTGGAGGAAAACTCAACAGCAGAATGTTTTCTGGCCAAGCTTCAGTGCGTCTGCGTCTATGTGATTTCTGTTATAATAGTAGTAGATAATATGTGAGGAAAGGGAAGCCATTAGAACACTTCCTGATTGGGTAAAAAAACTTCTATTCTATCCCTACACATAAGGGCTGGTGCTTCCAACATGCGCAGGATCTGAAATAGTGCAAAAGCATTAAAAGAAACCATGGTACTTGGGTACAGGAATGGGGAGTGGTGTATTTGTGCTGTTCATATGCCACTCTATTTTGATGTAGTCTCCTAAGTGTAGATTTTATGATACTCATATCCTTAGTTGTCTTTATAATTAAATTTCATATATGTAAATTTATAAACAAAGTAGTTTAGTTCTAGCTATTTTTAGAAATATTAAAATAAAATCACGTTCAATGTATTCTTTTATGTCATGCTTCTTTCTTTCAATACTATTTTCATAAGATTAATCCTTTTTTAAAAATTTGTCAAGGAATTTCCATAATCTTTGAAAGCAGCTCTTTTTTTAATGATAGGTTTAATAAGTAACATAAGGGATTAGGACCCAGTATCGAATATATAATTCTTCCTTTTCACTCTAACTCCAATAAGTGGAGCATGATATATAAATCCAGCAAGGAAATTATCAAAAGCAAATAGGATTAGGAAGTTGCTGTAGAAAAAAAATTTATGTTTCCATGGAAAACTATACATCTAGGCTATTGGATTCTAGCCTTGTTCCTTACCTTTAAGACATTTTACAACCTTTTAAGCTGTAGATAATTGATGCACACATAAATTTTGTCATCTCTGATAGAGTTTTAATTAACTTCCCTTTCCCACCACACACACACACACACACACACACCCTTCTGCTGGAAAAACTTGCTTTGCCTCCTCTTGCAATTTCTATTACACCATACAGATTTGTGCTTTTTGGCTTCTTTTGAGCTAGTTCTAACGTCTGCCTGATTCCTCATATGAGTGAGAGAAATTTTTACCACATGTTCATTTTTATATCTGTATGAGAGTCATGATTCTACCTTTTTTCTGAACATTAGCTTTTAACATTACCAAGCAAATAGAAAACATTAACTTTGATATTATGAGGAGAGGATGATTTTATAAAGCACTCTCACCTTTGATAAAATTTGGGAAAGTCCTCATCCTTGTCTAAGGACTTGCCACTCCACGGATAATCACACATTTCTAAGGAAAAGAGACTCAGCTGGTACTCAAATCTCATGCTTTGTAGAGCCGCATCTTCCATTCAGATAGAATAAATGCAACACTGTTAACAGGCACATCTGTGAATTGTTGAATGCTCACAGATTTTTCTTACCGAAGCTACAGCTCAACCAAGTAATGTAGATAAAATACTGCTCGGTAGCTTCCTGGTAAGGTCCTCCTTCATCATCATAAGCCAGAACAGCCTCACAATATTATTGAATAGGTTTAATGGCATATTAGGAAAGGTGTTGCATGACATGTTTTTATAATCTTTATGCATGATATTCAATGACAGAAAAAGACACACATATACAACTCCAATATGACAGAAAAAGAATGGAATTCTTGGTCTGCTGACCTTAGAAAGACAGCATGTTGTCCTGAAGTCACTTCAGTGAAGGAAGGCTTTACAAAGTTGTTAATTAATCTCGGGCTGGCACCCTTTGGGGAGGATACCAGAAAATTGGAACAAAAAAGAGGTGCAGCTTACCTCACAGCAGGAAAGAAGGGACCTTTTAATTGGATTAAATCACATCACCACAAAATTTATGGATCCTGGCCACTATGCCAAAGAGGTGAGAAAATTTTAAATTAACTCATTAAGCTGGTTGGGAGGGGTAAAACTCATCATTCACTCAGGAATTTCAAAGACAAAGTTTATTAATGCAAAGGCACAAGTAGGAGCCTTGAAAAAGAAGAGTACTGGAAGTTTTGTGACTTACTCTAAGTCGTCCACTATGTCCTGAAACCATACATTTATACTGGCAAGAATCTCTGAGAACAGTTGTAGAGAAAAATTTCTCATAGAAGTACAAAAATAGAATACCAGTCTATGGTATATTTTCTTTCTAAAAGAACAATTTTAATATGGATACAAAATATGTATCACACATAAAAAAAAGAAAATCCACATATGAGTCTTATATTTTATTCATCATTGAAACTATTGAAAAAAAATTTGACAGAAAAACAATGGAGGTTTACTATGAATCTTTTTAATCATCTGAGGCTTATAAAATGCATTTGTATTAAAAATGATACATATTGTAAATTCCTAATTTATCTATCCAGAGGACATCTTGGTAAGCTTTGAAAATGATAAATTGTTGTTAAACTGATCTTTCTACAATCAAACAAATCACAAATTGAATTAAATAAGTAATGTAGAGTCAGTTGAAAGAGTTATAACTGAAAAAAAAGATTTTCATAAATCTAATTACTATTTGAAGAATTGTAAAATAATTTAAGAGCTTGGGTTTTGTATATACTTACTTCTTCAAAGACTGACAATTTATGTTTTGGATTTCTTTGACCCTCTGCTTCCTTAGTTTTCATCATCCTACCTTTATCTCCCATATAAAGAAAATTTGTCAAATAAATAATTTTTAAAATAAATTCAATTAATTTTAATAATTCCGTATAGGTAGAAAACATGTGGTCCCTCCAGCATCTTTCTTTTCCTAGACTGAATGGTGTCTCATAATAGGACCCAGAATAAATCGCAAATTTTGAAAAAACTGAAACCTTGGCTCTTAGGGTAGAATTTCATCTTAGGTGATATATAAGGTCCATGGAGTGGGCAAAAATGCTCTTCTTCTTGGGTAGTAAACAAATTATAATGTAATTTGGTTGAAAAAAATTTGTGAGAGGAAGATGGCAGCAGAGTAGGACTCTAGGCTAGTCTTATCCCTCAGACACACCTAGAAAACTATCAGATCATTCTGAATACCTCAGAAATCAACTCGAGGACTGACAGAACAAACTCCACAACTGGAAGGAGAGAAGAGGTCACATGGAGAAAGGTAGGAAGTGTGGAGATGTGGTTTGGGAGAGAAACTAATCATGGGTGCTGCAAAGGGTGGGGGAGCTGTGGTCATGGAGAAGGGTGGTCAGGGGAGGGGAACAGAAAAGGAGAACATTTCCCCAAAGCCATTGGCTTGGAAAATGAGAGGGGCTGAATCCCCTGAGTTATTGCAACCAGTGAGGCTTGAAGTCTAGATAGAGTTCTAAAGGTCAGTGGGCTTGGCTGGGATAGAGCTCTGAGGGTGCAGCCCTGCTCCTGGAGACAAGGCAGGCAAACACTCCAGAGGAAAACAGTTGTGGAAACAGAGATCTGAGGAACACCTGGAGCACACAGGGGGAAGACGATTCCCTCTTCTTACAACACATCCTTGAGAGGTAGCATTAATGAAGATGCCTCTCTGGGGACAAAAGTGCCGCTGGCTAGTGCCATTTACTTCCCCCACCTCTCAGAATAAATGCACCTGCCAAGGGCAGCTAGGACCCCGACACTGGTTGCCTTGCCTGCTTGCACGAAGTCCTATGCCCCTGTGCTCTGGTGGGACTATCCTATCCTTCCTAGTCAAGTATGCCTTAGTCCCCATGCTGCAGGCCCCTTCCCCGGAAGATCAGCAGAAACCGCTGCCCACACCACATCTCCCAACCAGAGAGTTCTGCAGGGCCTCAGTTTTAGTAGAAGTAGTATCAGGTCTCATTACACAGACAGACCAGAACACACCTAGTTAAAACTCACCACATTCTGGCTAAGGACCAAACCCTGCCCACTGTAGGCAAAGAGAACTTCTGCAGACAACTTCTATCCTTCTGGCCTGAAGGATAGAACAGCCAAAACACAACAGCAGAGTGCAAGCAGCACACACCAGAGACTCCCTGAAGCTCCAGGGAGAAGGAGACTTAACTGCCTTTTCTAATACACAAAAGAAGGAAGAGACTTAGACAAATGCAATGATGGAGGAATTTATCCCAAATGAAAGAACAAGATAAGGCCACAGCCAGAGATCTAAGTGAAACAAATACAAGTAACAACCGGATGAAGAATTTGAAGCAAGAACGATAAGGATACTCCCTGGGTTTGAGAAAAGAATAGAAGACATCAGTAAGAACGCTACCACAGAGATAAAACAGTTTAAAAAAAAAAGAATGGATCATGGGATAAGAGTGAAATAAATGAGATTAGAAATAGGCTTGATGCAATGAATAGGAGGCTTGAAAGAAGCAGAGGAACAAATTAATGACCTAGAAGACAAAGTAATGGAAAGCAATGAAGCTGAACAAAAGAGAGAAAGAATTTTGCAACACAAGAACAGACTTAGGGAACTCAGTGAATCCATCAAATGTAATAACATTTGTATTATAGGAGTCCCAGTGAAGAAGAGAGAAAAGGGGGCAGAAAAGTTATTTGAAGTTATAATAGCTCAAAACTTTCCTAATCTGGGGGAGGAAACAGACATCCAGATCCAGGAGACACAGAGAACTCCCATCAAAATCAAACAAAAGCAGGCCAAGAACAAGACATATTGTAATTAAATTTGCAAAATATAGCAATACAGATAAAATCTTTAAAGCATCAAGAGAAAAGAAGTCCTTAACTTACAAGGGAAAATCCATAAGGCTGGCTGGAGATTTTTCAACAGAATCTTGGCAAACCAGAAGGGAGTGGCATGATATATCAAAAATACTGAATGTGAAAAATCTACCGAGGCTACCATTCAGAATAGAAGGAGATATAAAGAGTTTCCCAGAAAAACAAAAACTAAAGGAGTTCATGATCACTAAACCACACTGCAAGAAATATTAAAGGGAACTCTTTGAGTGGAAAGGAGAGTCCAAAAGTCACAAAGATAAGAAAAGAACAGAGAAAATCTCCAGAAACAACCACAAAACAAGTAATAAAATGACAATAAATACATATCTATCATTACTTCAAATGTAAATGGACTAAATGCTCCAATCAAAAGACATAGGGTGTCAGAATAGATAAAAAATAAGATTCATCTCTATGCTTCTTCCAAGAGACTCCTAGACCTAAGGACACCTGCAGATTGAAAGTGGGGAGATGGAGAAACATTTAAATGCAAATGGAAGTCAAAAGAAAGCTGGAGTAGCAATACTTATATCAGACAAACTAGACTTTAAATCAAAGACTAAAACAAGAGACAAAGAAGGACACTATATGATAACAAAAGGGGCAATCCAACAAGAAGATGTAATAGTTGTAAATATTCACACACCCAACATGGACACACCCAAATAAATAAAACAATTAATAGCAACATAATAGAGCTCATTGGTAATAATACAATAATAGTAAGACTTTAACACCCCACTTACATCAATGGACAGATCATCTAAACAGAAAATCATGAAGAATACAATGGCTTTGAATGACACTTTGGACCAGATGGGCTTAATATATATTCAGAACATTCCATCCTAAAGCAGAGGAATACACATTCTTTTCAAGTGCACATGGGACATTTGCCAGAATAGGTCACATATTAGGTCACGAAACAGTCCTCAACAAATACAAAAAGATGGAGAACATACCATGCACCTTTTCTGACCACAACACTGTGAAACTAGAAGTCAACCACAAGAAAAAATCTGGAAAGACCACGAATATATAGAGGCTAAACAACATGCTAATGGAAAATGAATGAGTCAACCAGGAAATCAAACAAGAAATAAATAATACATGGAAACAAATGAAAATGAAAACACAGCGGTCCAAAAGATTTGGGATGCAGCGAAAGTGGTCCTATGAAGGAAGTATATAGCAATACAGGCCTACTTCAAGAAGCAAGAAAAATGTCAAATAAGCAACCTATTCTTATAGCTAAAGGAGCTAGAAAATGAACAACAAATGAAGACTAGGCCAGCAGAAAGAAGGAAATAAGAAAGATTAGAGTAGAAATAAGTGATATAGAAACTAAAAAACAATAGAATGGATCAATGAAACCAGAGCTGATTCTTTGGAAAAATTCGTGAAATTGGTAAACCCCTAGCCAGATGTATCAAAAAGAAAAAAGACCCAAAATAAATAAAATCACAAATGAGAGAGGAGAAATAACAACCGACACCACAGAACTGCAAACAATTATAAGAGAATATTATGAAAAATGATATGCCAACACATTGGACAACCTGGAAGATATGGATGAATTCTTGCAAACATATAAACTGCCAAAACTGAAACAGGAAGAAATAGAAAACTTGAACAGACCAATGACCCGCAAAGAAATTGAATCAGTAATCAAAAATCTCCCAACAAATAAAAGTCCAGGGCCAGACAGCTACACAAGGGAATTTTACCAAATGTTTAAAGGAGAGTTAATATCTATTCTTCTCAAACTATTCAAAAAAAAAAATAGAAATGGAAGGCAAATTCCAAATTTATTCTATGAGGCCAACATTACCTTGATACAAAACCAGATAAAGGCACCGCTGAAAAAGAGAACTACAAGTCAATATCCCTGATGAACATAGATGTAAAAATTCTCAATAAAATGCTAGAAAATTAAATTCAACAATACAATACAAAAATTAGTCACCATGATCAAAAGGGATTTATTTCTGTGTTGCCAGGGAGGTTCAGTATTCCCAAATTAATCAAAGTGATACATCACATGAATAAAAGAAAGGGTAGGAACCATATGATCCTTTCAATAGATGCAGAAAAAGCATTTGACAATGTACAACATCTATTCATGATAAAAACTCTCAACAAAGCAGGTTTAGAGGGAGCATGCCTTGATGTAATAAAGTCCATCTATGAAAAATCCACAGATAATATCATCCTCAATGGGAAAACAGAGCTTTTCCTCTATGATCAGAAACAAGACAGGGATGTCCACTCTCACCACTATTATTTAACAGAGTACTGGAAGTCCTAGCCACAGCAATCAGACAGCACAAAGAAATAAAAGGCATCCAAATCAGTAAGGAAGAAGTCAAATTTTCACTATTTGCAGATGACATAATACTACATATAGAAAACCTGAAACACTCCAGCAAAGAACCATGAGAACTGTTAAATTAATTCAGTAAAGTCACAGGATACAAAATCAATGTACAGAAATCTATTGCATTTCTATACACCAATAATGAAGCAGCAGAAAGAAAAATTAAGAAATCAATCTCATTTACGATTTCACCAAATACCATAAGATACCTAGGAATAAACCTAACCAAAGAGGTGAAAGACCTGTACTTTGAAAACTATAATACACTGATGAAAGAAATCGAAGACAACACAAAGAAATGGAAAGACATTCCATGCTCATGGATTGGAAGAACAAATATTGTTCAAATGTCTATAATACCCAAAGCAATCTACACATTTAATGCAATCCCTATCAAAATACCAACTCCATTTTTCACAGAACTTGAACAAACAATCGTAAAATTTGTATCAGACCACCAAAGACCCCGAATAGCCAAAGCAATCTTGAAAAAGAACAAAGCTGGAGGCATCACAACTCCAGATTTCAAGTTATAGTACAAAGCTGTAGTGATCAAATCAGTATGGTACTGGCACAAAAATGGACACATCGATCCATGGAACAGAATACAAATCCCAGAAATGAATCCACCACTGTATCTTCAACAAAGCAGAGAAGAATATCCGATGGGAAAAGGACAGCCTCTTCAACAAATGGTGTTGGGAAAAGCAGACAGCAACATGCAAAAGAAAGAAACTGGACCACTCTCTTACACCAAATACAAAAAACAAATTCAAAATTGTTGAAAGATCTAAATGTGAGACTGAAACTGTAAAAATCCTAGAAGAGAACACAGTCAGTAACTTCTTTGACAAAGCAACTTCTTTTTAGATATGCCTCCTGAGGCAAGGGAAACAAAAGCAAAAATGAACTATTGGGACAACATCAAAACAAAAAAGCATCAAAAAAAAATAAATAAAGAGCTTTTCACAGCAAAGGAAACAATCAGCAAAACTAAAAGGCAACCTCCAGAATGGGAGAAGATATTTGCAAATGACATATCTGATAAATGGTTAGTATCCTAAATATATAATGAATTTATAAAACTCAGCACCCCAAAACCAAATAATACAATTAAAAAATGGGAAAAAATGTTCAAAATTATTAGCCATCAGGGAAATTCAAATCAAAACCACATTGAGATACCACTTTACGCCAGTTAGAATGGCAAAAATTGACAAGGCAGGAAACAACAAATGTTGGAGAGGATGTGGAGAAAGGGGATCCCTCTTACATTGTTGGTGGGAATGCAAGTTGGTACAGCCACTTTGGAAAACAGTGTGGAGGTCCCTTAAAAAGTTAAAAATTGAGCTGCCCTATGATCCAGCAATTGCACTACTGGGTATTTACCCCAAAGATACAGACATAGTGAAGAGAAGGGCCATATGCACCCCAATGTTCCTAGCAGCATTGTCCACAATAGCTAAATTGTGGAAGGAGCTGAGATGCCCTTCAACAGATGAGTGGATTAAGAAGTTGTGGTCCATATATACAATGGAATATTACTCAGCTATCAGAAAGAATGAACTCTCAACATTTGCTGCAACATGGACGGCACTGGAGGAGATAATGCTAAGTGAAATAAGTCAAGCAGAGAAAGACAATTATCATATGGTTTCACTCATTTATGGAACATAAGAAGTAGGAAGTTCAGTAGGAGAAGAAAGGGAAGAAGGAGGGGGGGAGAACAGAAGGTGGAATGAACCATGAGAGACTATGGACTCTGGGAAACAAACTAAGGGCTTTAGAGGGGAGGGGGTTGGGGGAATGGGATAGGCCGGTGATGGGTATTAAGGAGGGCACGTATTGCATGGTGCACTGGATGTTATATGCAAGTAATGAATCATGGAACTTTACATAAAAAAAACTAATGATGTTTTATATGTTGGCTAATTGAACATTAAAAAAAATATTGAATTTTCAAAAAATAAAAATAAAAAATAAATGGTAGAATTCCCCCAGGAAGACATCTGGCCCTGAACATAAATAAATAAATAAATAAATAAATAAATAAATAAATAAATAAATAAAAATGGGCAGAAGACATGAACTCGCATTTCTCCAAAAAAGACATACAGATGGCCAACAGACATATGACAAGATACTCAACATCACTGATCATCAGGGAAATGCAAATTAAAACTACAATGAGCTATCACCTCACACCAGTCAGAATGGCTCAAGTCAACAACACAAGAAACAACAGGTATTGGTGAGTATGTGGAGAAAGAGGAACACTCTTGCACTGTGGGTTCAGTCACTGTTGAAAACAGTGTGAAGGTTCCTCAAAAATTTAAAATAGAACTACCCTAAGATCTAGCAATTGTACTACTAGCTATTTACCCCAAAAGATACAAAAATACTAATTCAAAGGTGTGCATGCACCCTGATGATTAGCAGCATTATCTACAATAGCCAAATTATGGGAACAACCCAAGTATCCATTGATTGATGAATGGATAATGAAGATGTGGTGTATATATATATATATATATATACACACACACGTACATATATATGGCATATATACTATATGTGGAGTATATATATGGTGTGTATATATAGAGAGAGATATAGAGGTATATAGTTATATAGATATATACACACTATATGTGGGGTGTGTGTGTACCATTATTCAGCCTTAAAGAAGTATGAAATCTTGTCATTTGCAATGACATGGATGGAGCTGGAAGAGTATTATGCTAAGCAAAATGTCAGTCAGAGAAAGACAAATACCATATGAGTACACTGATATGTGGAATTTAAGAAACACAACAAATGAGGAAAGAGAATAAAGAGAGAGAGAGGCAAACCAAGAAACAGATTCTTATTTCACTTAGCGAAATAAGTCAAGCAGAGAAAGAAAATTATCATATGGTTTCACTCATTTATGGAGCATAAGAAGTAGGAAGATTGGTAGGAGAACAAAGGGAAGAAGGGGGGGTAAAGAGAAGGGGGAATGAACCATGGGAGACTATGGACTCTAGGAAACAAACTGAGGGCTTCAGAGGGGAGGAGGNCTTCAGAGGGGAGGGGGTGGGGGAATGGGATAGGCCGGTGATGGGTATTAAGGAGGGCACGTATTGCATGGTGCACTGGGTGTTAAACACAAGTAATGAATCATGGAACTTTTTTTTTTAATGATTTTTTTATTATATTACGTTACACCATACAGTACATCCCCGGATTCCGATGTAAAGTTCGATGCTTCGTTAGTTGCGTATAACACCCAGTGCACCACGCAATATGTGCCCTCCTTACTACCCATCACCAGACTATCCCATTCCCCCACCCCCTCCCCTCTGAAGTCTTCAGTTTGTTTCTCATAGTCCCCGGATTCCGATGTAAAGTTCGATGCTTCGTTAGTCCCCCTTTTCTTTATCCCTTTCTTCCCCTACCGATCATCCTAGTTCTTATGTTCCATAGATGAGAGAAATCATATGAATCATGGAAGTTTACATCAAAAATTAGGGATGTACTGTATGGTGACTAACATAACATAATAAAAATTATTATTAAAAAAAAAGAAACAGATTCTTAACTAGAGAAAACGAAATGATGGTTACGGGGTGGGGAGGAGATGTGGGAAATGGGTGATGGGGATGAAGGAGGGCGCGTGTTGTGATGAGCGCTGGGTGTTGTATGTAAGTGATGAGTCACTGGATTCTACACCTGAAACTAATATTATACTGTATATTAACTAACTGGAATTTAAATAAAAACTTTTTTAAAAGATATTTGCTAGTAGTTTAGTACAATATTAGTATTATTCAAGGAGGAAGAAAGTACATATACATCTCTGACGTGCCAACTTATATTTTTAGCTCCTTTGGAATAACTCCCTGTTACGAGAAAATATCCTTGGTTTTTCTTTGCCATAAAATCAAAATTTCTAGCATTATATCTACATATATGAATTTAAATATTGTTGTTTATTAACAAGAAAATAGACAACCATCCGACTTATAGAATTGTAATCTGTAAATTGGTCAAAGTAGATCAGAATTTGTGACCGGAGAAATGAGAAGAAATTAAAGTTTAGCCCATAGGTAAGCTAATAGTATTTATTAAGTTTATACCATATACATGCCATGATATTAAGGGAGCACCTTCCCAGTCTGACAGGGTAACATTTAATGATAATTATAAATAAAAAAATTCAGAATTGAAGCTATATGATTGCTCTCTGAATATATTACAATACATTCTCTGATTTATGAGTGTTAAGTATAGTATAAGTATAGCTAGACTACTCTTCCACTTGGGTATATTCTTCCTAAATTATACAGGTTTACTGATTGAATAGGCTAGCATTTCTTGTACTAAATGCTTAAGATTATGAAAAATGTAAACTTGTATTTAAGTGAGTCATATCATTATTTTGACAAGCTTTATTTCAACAGAAATTACGTTTTGTATCATGTTAGCTTGAACATAATTTCCAAGATCTCTAGGTAATTTGAAGTCTTGTTCTGATACAACAACAAAAGTCTTGTACTGATGCTAAGTTGGGTTACCTAGTGGATATCAATTGTATATCTAGTTCATTCCTAGGTAAAATGGAATACTGAAATATTGATTAGTAAACACAAGTTTGTGTACTTTTGCTTCTTATTTATATATACTGAAGGGTTATAGATATTTGGATTGGCAAATGAATATATTGATTGTTGTCACTATGAGAAGAGGTAGTATAAGGGATATTTATGGATATAGACATCTGTAGGAGATTTTCAGAAAGGGAATTTTGTATGTTGTGTTCAAAGCTGGCAGAGATTTCATGGGTTTTTAAGATAACATATTCAAAAAGAGGTTTTGTGTTAAATGTTATGCTGATGCAAAACTAGACGTTGGCTTCTTTCTGTTAAAATGACAAAATTTTCTTAGATTATTGGTTTGCTCTTAATCAGAGGCTGTAAAATGTTATTCTTTTTAAATATTTTTATTCAGTTGAGGTATAATTGACATACAACACTGTATTAGTTTCAGGTGTATAACAATGATTTGATGTTTGTGTATATTGTGAAATGCTCACCACAATAACCCTAGTTATAGTTAATATCTGTCACCATACATAGTTAATATTTTTTTTCTTGTGATGAGGACTTCAGACTTTCTGAGCAACTTTCAAATATGCAATACAGTATTATTTTTAAAATTTTTAAAAAATTTTTTAATTAATTTTTTTTAAGATTTTATTTATTTATTCGACAGAGATAGACAGCCAGCGAGAGAGGGAACACAAGCAGGGGGAGTGGGAGAGGAAGAAGCAGGCTCATAGCAGAGGAGCCTGATGTGGGGCTCGATCCCATAACGCCGGGATCACGCCATGAGCTGAAGGCAGACGCTTAACGACTGTGCCACCCAGGCGCCCCACAATACAGTATTATTAACTATAGTCGTCATGCTGCACATTATGTCCCCATGAACTTAATTATTTTATAACTGGAAGTTTATAAATTTTGACCCCCTTCACCCATTTCTCCTACCCTCCATCCCCTAACCTCTATCAATAACCAATCTGTCCTCTGTATCTATGAGCTTGGTGTAAAATGTTACTCTTTATCTTCTATGTAATCTGTCTGTATAGCAAAGACTCTGTGTCATAACAGAATAACAATTTATCGTTTGTGTTGACTTTATTAACTCCTTAATTTTTTAGGAAAACAAAGGTTTCTCAGAAAAGAGCTAAGATTCTTTGCCTCCTATGTTTACATTTATTTATTTGTTTGTTTATTTTTATTATGTTATGTTAGTTACCATACAATACTTCCTTAGGGTTTGATGTAGTGTTCCATGCTTCATTGTTTATGTATAACACCCAGTGCTCATTGCAATACGTGCCCTCCTTAATACCCATCACCATGCTAATCCATCATCCCACCTCCCTCCCCTCTGAAACCCTCAGATTGTTTCCTGGAGTCCATAGTCTCTCATGGTTCATCTCCCCCTCTGATTTAGTCCCCTTCATTTTTCCCTTCCTTCTCCTGATGTCCTCCATGCTATTCCTTATGTTTGATATATAACTGAAACCATATGATAATTGTCTTTCTCTGCTTGACTTATTTCACTTAGCGTAAACCCCTCCAGTTCCATCCATGTTGATGCAAATGGTGGGTATTCATCCTTTCTGATGGCTGAGTAGTATTCCATCGTATATATGAACCACATCTTCTTTATCCATTTGTCTGTTGAAGGGCATCTCGGCTCCTTTCACAGTTTGGCTATTGTGGACATTGCTGCTGTGAACATTGGGGTGCATGTGCCCCTTCGTTTCACTACATCTGTATCTTTGGGGTAAATACCCAGTAGTGCAATTGCTCTAATTTTAACTTTTTGAGGAGCCTCCATACTGTTTTCCAAAGTGGCTGTACCAACTTGCATTCTCATCAATAGTGTAAGAGGGTTCCCCTTTCTCCACATCCTCTCCAACATTTGTTGTTTCCTGTCTTATTAATTTTTGCCATTCTAACTGATTGAAGGTGGTACCTATGTTTATTTTTAAAATATACTATTGTCAGGGCACCTGGGTGACTCAGTCAGTTAAGTATATGACTTTTGATTTTGGCTCAGGTCATAATCTCAGGGCCGTGGGATCAAGCCCTACATTGAGCTCTATGCTTAGCATGGAGTCTGTTTGTCCTTCTTTCTCTGCTTTCCCCCATCCTGCTCTCTCTCTCTCTCAAATAAATAAATAATAAAATCTTTATTTTATATACATATGATTGTCATATTATATATATTATATATATAATCATAAGAATATATATATATGATTGTCTCTTTAGCTGAAATAGGTATCCAAGTATGTTTTCTTACTAACCTGTGATTCTATCTTAATCAAGTGTTCAAATATCTTGACAACTTTTGTTATTTTGCCTTCCCAAAATAAAATCCTAATTGATGTCTTTTACACATACCATTGTCTTCCTATGGATCCTTAGATAATCACAAAGCATTTGTTCTTTCACCTTCCAAAAAGGTACTCAAAATAAATAGGTTTATTTGATTTGATTATATGATTATTGATTTATTTGATTGATGAGTTTCATGGGAAGCATTGTCAAATCAGAAGGGATGCTTAGCATTTTCTAGGTTAAATATATATGGGTAAAACATTATTAATATATTTCAGAAGGCATATGCAGTATGAGAAGTTTCTAGAGAATTCTAGAGAATTGTCAGTGCCCTACCTGTCCATAATATGTTTCTATTTATCAGAGTCCCAGTACTGCTTTGATTGATATTAGACAACAACAGGACATATATGGAAACATTGATTATACAGTCAAGGCCTTGCCTGGACTGTCATATTTAAGAATGATACTCATGTAAACAAATCTTACCAGATGCTTTTGATGAACTAAGGTTCACTTTACGGAGCCAATATTTACAAAGTTCTATTGGGAAAACTGCTTTGGTGCCTGGCTTATAAGGTTCTGAGGCTTACAGGTGTGTAAGGAGGGTCACTTCCAGGCAGGCCCAGGAAACTTAGGATATTGGGGGGGACCTCAAGAAGAGAGGAATTTGCTCAAATCTATATTACTACAAATGGAATCTTATGGTGAGTTCTTGGCTTGGCTCTTCTGCCTCAAGGGTTTTTAGAAGTCCAATCTGTGTTTCCTTATAAAAGTTTCCAGGAAAAAGAAAAAACCTAAGAAACCTATAGAGTAAATTAACAATCTTGTTTCACCTATGTAAATAATTAATGAGATTAATGAGACCAGTCTTATTCTGTGGTCAAGAATAATCTTTCTTTGAGAGTATTTTTGACAAAAAAGGTAGAGACTATAGAGAGGAATTTTGTATTTCAATTGAAAACTAGGCAATATCTTTAGTATAATCTTCTGGATTATCAGATGTTAATAATAGTCATTGTCTTTGAGCTATTTTCCACCTTTTTGTAAATTGTGGGAAACGGATAGATACCCAGCTCTCTTGCCTGGTGAAGATTGTATTGACTTCTCCTAGTAGGCAAAACCCAGTTTTGGTATCTAGCTGCAAAGTGAAATGGATTCTGTTGTCTTGCCCAAATTATCAAACCTTATCAAATTTTTAATTCCTCATGTTTCCTTCAGTATCTGGTTACAGTTCTCCAAACTAATATTTATGACTTTTCTCCCCACCACCTGACTTGAAGTCAATAAGAACTAAAATCTCACCATCCAGACTATCATTGGAACTCTGGGTTGCCTTGAAGCTGACCCTTTCCCCAAGATCTAAAGAAACCTTGCCAGCTGACCTTCAGTGACTTGCTGTAAAGTTTGAAGAGTTCATCACCACACCAGACTATGCATGAGCTGGAATTCTCCCTGGGAAAACCACTATCTGGACCAACCAATTCTAGCAAGACATTTGGTCATGCATGAGCATGACCTCCTTTATGAGAGGTAACCAGGACTGTAGACAACCTTACTAAGAGTATTGACCTCCTAGTTGAGAGTTTCAAGAAATTCAGTGAATGGTAGCACCTAACTGAAAAATTTTCTTCCACCAGCCTCTTGGAATCCACTAGACTAGTTACTCTCAGAGTTCAATTTCTGCATCTTTACTTAAAGGCAACCATTTATACATTTCTCCCTTTTCATTTAGACAGTCTTCTTTTAAGATGCCTGTTCCCCAGAACCCTAAAACCACTGACCTCTCTCACTAACTCTCAAGAAATCATTCAACTGGTGTTACAGGAACAATGCCAACAAGAATCCTTGGGAAACTATTGTCTTAAACTCTGATTTTTCCCACTCAGGTTTATAAATGCTTCTGAGTTATTCAGCAGCAATGATACTCATTCATCAAGAACAAAAAAGAGAACTAACAACGTTGACATTTATCTGAGCCCTATGCTCCCGGGAAGCAGTGAAGATTGAAAAATCCCCCACACTTTTGTGTTCTGAGAATAAGCTAACCATAAAAGACGCCCCTGCTGTCGCACATTTTGAGATAAGACCACCTCCACCCTTTCTCATTGACTCAGTTAAGTGTCATCCCGCTCCATCCTTCCTATGACTTTCATAAAACTCACTAATGATTCCCTTGTTTACCTGTCTCTATAAAATCCCAGGCCTCCTTTTTTTTTTCTTTGAGATGTTTCTCAGCAATGAACATGCTCCCTGTTATAATATATAATAGTCTGAATAAAATCACTTATTTAATTGTCCAGGGTATTCTGTCTTTCACAGATGTCAAGATCCAGTAAAGTAACACATTGTATTTCATAGGCAAGAGCAAAGGCTCTTGAATAGAGAATAACCCCTTTACTATCATGGTTTGTGACACCAGAAAAAAAATAATATGACTCTATAATAATCCAGTAAATGTTATACTATAAATATTGTGAAATAATTCACTAAAAAGGAGTTAAGTTATTTTAAAATTTTGGTTTAAAATACTTTACCTGTCATTTAATCATCCCCATGGACAAAAAGAAAGTGATAATTGGCACGAATAACTGAACATTTGAAACTTGCTATGGGGAAATAACCAATGTGCCTACAAGAGTGTTTGTGTAGGATTTTCTGTGTTCTCTAACTAGCTTTGCCTAAATTTTATTTATTCCTAAAGCATTTCCACAAGGCTCTTATGAGTAAAATATATTGCTAAAGTTTGGGGGAAAATGGAGAGAAAGTAAAACAGAAAATAGAAGAGGAAATAGATTTAAAATATATAGTAAAATCATTGCCTCAAAGTTTCTCTGCGACCCCCACTCTGGGAAACCCCTCACTGGCTCTGCTTCTCTTTCTGTCCGGTGCTCCTTACCACTAGGATAACTCTGATTCCTCCTTCTTCTGGGTCTTTCCAAACCTCTGTCACTTAATTTTTAAAAGTTGTGAAATGTTACAAACACAGAAAATAGTGTTAAAAGATGATTTTCAGAAAAGTTAAAATCATGACTCTCATACAAATATAGAAGTGAACACATGTTAAATAATTTATTGCATTCATATATTATGAGGGAACCAGACAGATGTCATAACCAGTTCAAAGCCTAAGTTCATGGCATAGATTGTGTTGATGGTTTCATGGGTGTATACTTATCTCCAAACTCATCATGTTTTATACATTAAATATGTACAGCTTTTTGTATGTCAATTATGCCTCAATAAAGTGGTTAAAAAGGAAAAGTCAAAGTAGCACACATTTATACAGAGTAAAGTAGAGATTGGTTATAAATGGAGACAAAACTGTGGTTTTTATTTTTGTCAACGGGAGAGGAAGTCAATTAAATCTCTACCAGTTTAATAGACTGCAGAAATTTAACGTGACAATATCGAACTTTATTTGCGCCTCTACTTATCAGTTATCTGCAGATTATAAAGAAGTGCAAAATAGCTCAAAAAGGTGAACAGAGCTAGAATCTGATAACTCAGAAGAGTGTACTGTAGACAATGTACCGTTTTCCATTGAGATGTGATTTTTCCTATAGTAGAGATCCATATGACCTGTAAAAAAGATAAGGACATTCTACTTTATTATTTCAGATCTCCTTTCTTTTTAAAGAAATAAATTATAATATATACAACTCAAGTCCCAAACCCCTCTTTTCTTGTTCTCTTTCTGTCCAAAAGTAACCACAACCCTGAAGTCATTATATATTCTCTCTAAATATCTTTTTGTACTTCTACAAATGCAAGTGTCCATAAAAATATATTCTTTTTTGTTCTGCATTTAATAATTTAGAAATTTTATCATATTTATTTTCATGTGCAAATTTTTGACTCGACAATATATTTTTGAGATAGGAATGTGAATTATAGTGAAAATCCCCATTTCATTTTATTTTTATTTTTTTGATGATTTTTTTATTATATTACGTTAGTCACCATACAGTACATCCCTGGATTCCGATGTAAAGTTCGATGCTTCATTAGATGCGTATAACACCCAGTGCACCATGCAATACGTGCCCTCCTTACTACCCATCACCAGACTATCCCATTCCCCCACCCCCCTCCCCTCTGAAGTCTTCAGTTTGTTTCTCATAGTCCATAGTCTCTCATGTTTCATTCCCCCTTCTGATTACCCCCCCTTTCTTTATCCCTTTCTTCCCCTACCAATCATCCTAGTTCTTATGATCCATAGATGAGAGAAATCATATGATAATTGTCTTTCTCTGCTTGACTTAGTTCACTTAGCATTATCTCCTCCAGTCCCGTCCATGTTGCAAGCAAATGTTGAGAATTCGTTCTTTCTGATAGCTGAGTAATATTCCATTGTATATATGGACCACAGCTTCTTAATCCAGTCATCTGTTGAAGGGCATCTCGGCTCCTTCCATGATTTGGCTATTGTGGACAATGCAGCTATGAACATTGGGGTGCATATGGCCCTTCTCTTTACTACGTCTGTATCTTTGGGGTAAACACCCAGTAGTGCAATGGCTGGGTCATAGGGTAGTTCAATTTTTAACTTTTTAAGGGACCTCCACACTGTTTTCCAGAGTGGCTGTACCAACTTGCATTCCCACCAACAATGTAGGAGGGATCCCCTTTCTCCACATCCTCTCCAACAATTGTTGTTTCTTGCCTTGTCTATCTTTGCCATTCTAACTGGCGTAAGGTGGTATCTCAGTGTGGTTTTGATTTGAATTTCCCTGATGGCTAATGATTTTGAACATTTTTTCATGTGTCTGTTAGCCATTTGTATGTCTTCATTGGAAAAGTGTCTGTTCATATCTTCTGCCCATTTTATGATTTGTTTATTTGTTTCTCGTGTATTGAGTTTGAGAAGTTCTTTGTAGATCTTGGATACCAGTCCTTTATCTGTGGTGTCCTTTGCAAATATATTCTCCCATTCCGTGGGCTGTCTCTTAGTTTTTTTGACTGTTTCCTTGGCTGTGCAGAAGCTCTTTATCCTGATAAAGTCCCATAAGTTCATTTTATCTTTTATTTCTCTTGCCTTTGGAGATGTGTCGTGAAAAAGGTTGCTCTGGCCGATGTCATAGAAGTTGTTGCCTATGTTCTCCTCTAGAATTTTGATGGATTCCTGTCTCACATTGAGGTCTTTCATCCATTTGGAGTTTATTTTTGTGTATGGTGTGAGAGAGTGGTCAAGTTTCATTCTTTTGCATGTAGCTGTCCAATTTTCCCAGCACCATTTATTGAAGAGACTGTCTTTTTTCCACCGGATGTTTTTTCCTGCTTTATCAAAGATTAGTTGCCCAAAGAGCCGAGGGTCCATTTCTGGGTTCTCTATTCTGTTCCATTGGTCGATGTGTCTGTTTTTGTGCCAGTACCATGCTGTCTTTGTGATCACAGCTTTGTAGTACAGCTCGAAATCCGGCATTGTGATGCCCCCAGCTTTGTTTTTCCTTTTCAACAGTTCCTTGGAGATTCGGGGCCTTTTCTGGTTCCATACAAATTTAAGGACTATTTGTTCCAGTTCTTTGAAAAATGTCCTCGGTATTTTGATCGGGATAGCATTGAAAGTGTAGATTGCTCTGGGTAGTATGGACATTTTAACTATGTTAATTCTTCCAATCCATGAGCATGGAATATTTTTCCATCTTTTTATGTCTTCCTCAATATCTTTCAAAAGTGATCTATAGTTTCTAGCATATAGGTCCTTTACGTCTCTGGTTAAGTTAATTCCAAGGTAACGCATGGTTTTTGGTGTTATTGTAAATGGGATGGATTCCCTAATTTCTCTTTCTTCAGTCTCGTTATTCGTGTATAGAAATGCAACTGATTTCTGGGCATTGATTTTGTATCCTGCCACCTTACTGAATTGTTCTATAACTTCTAATAGTTTGGGAGTGGATTCCTTTGGGTTTTCCATATAGAGTATCATGTCATCTGCAAAGAGAGACAGTTTGACTTCTTCTTTGCCGATTTGGATACCTTTGATCCCTTTTTGTCTTCTGATTGCTGTTGCAAGGACTTCTAGTACTATGTTGAATAATAGTGGCGAGAGTGGGCATCCTTGTCGTGTTCCTGATCTTAAGGGAAAGGCTTCCAGCTTTTCCCCATTGAGAATAATGCTTGCAGTAGGCTTTTCATAGATGGCTTTTATGAGATTGAGAAATGTACCCTCTATTCCTACACTCTGAAGGGTTTTAATCAGGAAAGGATGCTGTATTTTGTCAAATGCTTTTTCTGCATCAATTGAGAGGATCATATGGTTCTTGAGTCTTTTCTTGTTGATATGATGTATCACATTGATTGATTTGCGAGTGTTGAACCATGCTTGCATCCCAGGTATGAATCCCACTTGGTCATGATGGATAATCCTTTTAATGTACTGTTGGATTCTATTAGCAAGGATCTTGTTGAGGATTTTGGCATCCATATTCATTAGAGAAATCGGTCTGTAATTCTCCTTTTTGAGGGGGTCTTTGCCTGGTTTGGGGATCAAGGTAATATTAGCCTCATAGAATGAGTTTGGTAGCTTTCCTTCTGTTTCTATTTTTTGAAATAGCTTTAGGAGAATAGGTATTATTTCTTCTTTGAATGTTTGGTAGAATTCCCCAGGAAAACCGTCTGGGCCTGGAGTTTTATTATTTGGAAGGTTGTTTATCACTGACTCAATTTCTTCATAGTTAATTGGCCTATTTAAGAAATCTATTTCTTCCTGTTTCAGTCTTGGTAGTTTATAGGTTTCCAGGAAGGCCTCCATCTCTTCCAGATTGTTTAGTTTTTTGGCATATAGCTGTTGATAAAAGTTTCTAATAATCCTTGCAATTTCAATGGTGCTGGTCGTGACCTCTCCCTTTTCAGTCATAATTTTAATAATCTCAGTCCTTTCTCTTTGTTTTTGGACAAGTTTTGCCAGTGGTCTATCAATTTTATGGATTCTCTCAAAGAACCAGCTTCTAGTCCTGTTGATCTGCTCTACTGTGGTTCTGGTCTCTAATTCATTGATTTCTGCTCTAATCTTGGTCAACTCCTTCCTTGTCAGTGGGTTAGGCCTGTCCCTCTGTTGCTGTTCCAGTTTCTTGAGGTGAGAATATAGAAACTGCATTTTAGATTTTTCTATTCTTTTGAGTGAGGCTTGGATGGCTATGTATTTCCCCCTTAGGACTGCCTTTGCAGTATCCCATAGGTTTTGGACCGTTGTGTATTCATTCTCGTTGGTCTCCATAAATTGTTTAATTTGTTTTTTGATTTCCTGGTTTATCGAGTCATTCTTGAGCAGGATGGTTCTTAGCCTCCAAGTGTTTGAGTTTCTTCCAGGTTTTTCCTTGTGGTTGAGTTCCAATTTCAGAGCGTTGTGGTCTGAGAATATGCAGGGGATAATTTCAATCTTTTGGTATTGGCTGAGACCTGTTTTGTGTCCCAGAGCATGATCTATTCTTGAGAATGTTCCATGGGCATTTGAATAGAATGAGTATTCTTTGGTTCTGGGGTGTAGTGTTCTATATATATCTATGAGGTCCAACTCGTCGAGTATGGCATTCAAAGCCTTTGATTCTTTGCTTAGTTTTTGCCAGGGTGTTCTGTCTATTTCTGATAGTGGGGTGTTGAGGTCCCCTACTATTACTGTGTTCTTATCTATATGTCTCTTTATTTTGGTTAAGAGTTGGCTTGTGTATCTTGCTGCTCCCCTGTTGGGGGCATATATATTAATAATTGTCATATCCACTTGTTGAATACTTCCTTTAAGAATAATATAGTGCCCTTCTGTATCTCTCTCTATGGCCTCTAGTTTAAAATCCAGTCTATCTGATATGAGAATTGCTACTCCAGCTTTCTTTTGAGGTCCATTTGCGTGGAAGATGGTACTCCATCCCCTTACTCTAAGTCTGAATGCATCTTTGGGTTCAAAATGAGTCTCTTGTAGACAGCAAATGGATGGGTCATGTCTTTTTATCCAATCTGCAACCCTGTGGCGTTTTATGGGAGAGCTTAAGCCATTTAGATTGATAGAGATTATTGACAGATATGATTTTAATGATGCCATTTCTCTTTAAAGTCTTTGTATCGGTTGTGACTTGCTGCTCTGTATCACTCTTGGGGCCTTTTTACCTTTATAGAGCCCCCCTTAATATCTCCTGTAGGGCTGGTTTCGTGGTTACGAAATTGGTTAATGATTGGCGATTTTGGAACGTCTTTATTTCTCCATCAATTCTGAATGACAGCCTTGCTGGATAGAGGATTCTTGGCTGCATGTTTTTCTCTGAAAGAGCTTTAAAAATGCCCCCCCAAGGCTTTCTCTCATTTCAGGTCTCTGTAGACAGGTCTGACATAATTCTGATACCTTTTCCTTGGTACGTGAGAAATTTCTTTGCCCTGGCCGCTTTCAATACTGTATCCTTGGATCTAATATTTGCGAATTGCACTATGACATGCCGTGGCGTAGGTTTGTCCTGGTTGAGCTTGGATGGGGTCCTCTCTGCCTCTTGGACACGAATGCTTGTTTCCCTTGCTAGATTAGGGAAGTTTTCAGCTACAATTTGTTCAAATATCTCTTCTAGACCTCTGTTTTTCTCCACCCCTTCAGGGATGCCGATGATTCTGACATTGGATCGTTTCATAGAGTCAGTAATCTCCCTTAATCTACATTCGTGGGCGTGGATTTTTTAAGACCAGCTTCTATTTTTGTTTTTTCTTCTACTAACCCATCCTCCAATTCGCTAATGCGTTCCTCCGCCTCGGTGACCCTGGCCGTCAGAGCCTCTAGTTTTGACTGCATTTGGCTCATAGAATTTTTAATTTCTGTCAGATTCGCTCTCATTTCTGCCTTTAGGGATTCTATATTCTCAGTAACATTTTCGTTAATACTTTTTTCAAGTCTACTCATCATCTTGACCATTGTTGCTCTGAATTCCATTTTTTATAATTTGGATACATCCAAATTATAATTATTATTAATTCTGTGGCAGAGGCCACAGACTCATTATCTTTTCTTTGCTGGGGGGGACTTCTCCTTCTCTTCATTCTGATGAGGAGAGATTGCGGGGTTGTCCAGAGCCGAAATTATTGACCGGGACCCAGGCCGTGCGCCCTTGTTTTATAGAGATCTTAGGGATGTGGGCTTCTTCCTTAAAGATTTTATTTATTTATTTGAGAGAGAGAGACAGACAGTCAGCAAGAAAGGGAACCCAAGCAGGGGAGTGGGAGAGGAAGAAGCAGGTTCCCAGCAGAGAAGCCCAATGAGGTACTCCTTTCCGGAATGCCGGGATCATGCCCTAATCCGAAGACAGGCGCTTAATGACTGTGCCACTCAGGCGCCCCAGGTTGTGGGCTTCTTGATTTTTCAGCTGCCTTCTGGGGGAGGGTCCTGCCGCACTGATTCTCAGGCAACCCTGTTCGGGTAGAGTCTCTGTGTCCCCTGCAAGCGGTGATGGGGATGGGCACCCTGTGAGCCGGTATTTCTGGGCTTTTGTTCTCTGGCGGCTTTCCCTGGCTGTCTGCTGTGCCTCTTCTGAGAGTCAGAGCAGTAGCCGCCGAAATTCAGCCTCTGTCACAGAACAGAGGGATCACAGACCATTCTCCACTGATGTTCTGGCCACTTTAACTCTGTTTCTGTTGGTGCTGCTCAACCCTGCAGTGTCCTGGGCTGTGCGCCCCACACCCGGCGTCCCAGCCCTCACTTTCAGGGCTGGCGCGTCTCTGTCCTTTGTGTTTCTAACCCCGCCAGCCGCCAGTCACCAGCTGCCCCACGTGCGCTCCCAGAGCTCCCGGTCTCAGTCTGCTGTCTCGCGGGTGCCGTCCGCGGTCCGCCCGCTTCCTGGTGCAGGTGGCCCGCCAGCCGCCCGCTGCCCCGTACGCGCTCCCGGAGCTCCCGGTCTCAGTCTGGATCCAGCAAGCACACCGGAGTTCCGGAGTTCCATGAGATGCTTGGTAGCGCACGCCCCCGGCTCACGGTCTCAGTCTGCTCTCTCAAGGGTGCGGGTCCGTGGTCTGTCCGTTCCCCCGTGCAGGTGGCTACCGCTTCCCGGGGCCGGACATGGTGGCTCCCTCCCCCTTCCATTTATATTCCTATATCTGTGCGTGGTTTCACGGCTCCCTGCTTCGTACCTCAATACTCAGCACTGGAGATGTTCATTTGTAGAGATCCAGATGTATCTTCCTGCGTCTCAGGATGATTCCGTGGATGTTCCTGCTGGTCCGGACCTATCCAGCTCAACTCAGGGGACCGGCTGAAAAAGGGGTCCCCTACTCCTCCGCCATCTTAACTCCAAAAATCCCCATTTTAAACCATCCTTGTATTTCTCATATAAAACAGTTGGTTAAAGACTTTGGTTTATTTTAAAATAGAGCTGATTTTGATTTTCCTATTTTTTGTCTATTTTCGTAAACAAGATTTGTCTGTATTTTTTAAAGATTTCATTTTTAAGTAATCTCTACACCCAATGTGGGGCTTGAATTTACAACCCCGAGATCAAGAGTTGCTTGCCAGTCACCCCTGTGTTTTTTCTTTCTCCTACTGCCAGAGCTGATTTAGGTGTGAGTATTATATTCACTTGATAGGATGATTTAGGTGATTTGTCTATTTTCCATTCTTGGGAACTGTTTGCCTAAAATAAGAATGAACCAGTCCCTGAAAATTTGTTAGACCGTCATGTGAGAACTTCTGGACTGGTTTAGCTTTTTAAAAATTTCTTATTGAATGGATTTTAGTGCATTACATTCTTTTCCAGGAAATTGTCCACTTTATCACATTTTGACTTTATTGACCTAAAGATGTATGTGGTGACTCTTTTTTGGTTATTATTTTTATTGTTATAAAAACATAGAACATAAAACATACCATTGTAATTAAGTGTACATACAGTTCAGTAGTGTTAAGTATACTCATACTGTCATGCAGCCAGTCCTCAGAACTTTTTTTCATTTTTCAAAAGTAAAACAATGCCATTAAAAATCAAGTCTCCATTCCCCCTCTCTCCTAGCCCCTGACAACCACCATTGTACTTTCTGTCTCTATGAATTTGACTATTCAAGATAGCTCAACTAAGGGGGATCATACAATATTTGTTTTTCCTAACTGGTTTGTTTCACTTAGAGTAATTAAGTTTCATTCGTGTTGTGGTATGTATCAAAATTTACTCCCTTTTTAAGCCTGAATACTATTCTATTGTGTATGTATACCACATTTTGCTTATCCATTTACCTGCCAAGGGACACTTGGGTTGCTTCCACTTTTTGGTTACTGTGAAAAATACTGCTGTGAACTTGGGTGTGCAAATATTATTTCAAGTTCCTGCATCCTAATCTTTTGGATGTATACCTGCCGTGACACCACCCGCGGAGCCGCGGTGCAATTCGGGAGAAGGATGAGGCACAGACCAGTTACCTGTGAAAGAAAGCGTAGGTGCAGGTGACGACCGCAAAGCGTGCGATCACCCCGAAGAGCTGCAACCTCGCTTATTATTGGCAGTAAGCAATCAAAGACAATCAAGGGGGAATCTTGTGATCTGTAGCACATCCTAGTGAATAGTAGTACATCATGGGGAAGGTCACGGGATTAGATGATGTAACATTCAGCAAATGAGGCCTATTCTTTTTTTTTAATAATAATTTTTTATCATGTTATGTTAGTCACCATACAGTACATCCTTAGTTTTTGATGTAAAGTTCCATGATTCATTATTTGTGTATAACACCCAGTACTCCATGTAATACGTGCCCTTCTTAATACCCATGACCAGCCTATTCCAATCCCCCACCCCTCTCCCCTCTGAAGCCCTGTTTGTTTCCCAGAGTCCATAGTCTCTCATGGTTCATTCCCCCTTCTGTTTACCCCCCCCTTCCTTCTTCCCATTCTTCTCCTACCGATCTTCCTACTTCTTATGCTCCATAAATGAGTGAAACCATAGGATAATTGTCTTTCTCTGCTCGACTTATTTCACTTAGCATAATCTCCTCCAGTCCTGTCCATGTTGCTGCAAATGTTGTGAAATCATTCTTTCTGATAGCTCAGTAATATTCCATTGTATATATGGACCACATCTTTTTAATCCAGTCATCTGTTGAAGGGTATCTTGGCAAGTGAGGCCTATTCTTAAACATGTTTCTGTGGACCCCAGGGGCTATTGTCAAGAGCAATCAGATTTCGGTTGGGACGGTGATCGGCCCTTAGCAGACCAGGCGTTCCCTGGCCGCTTGTGCTCTGACGTTCACGCTGGAGCCCGCAGGGTCACAAACATGTTTTCCTACTATATCGTTAACAGAAGCTCTTGGCCAGGGGCTGCTGCATATACCCAGAGGTGGAATTGCTGGATCACATGGTAATCCTAAATGTGGTTTTTTGAGGAACTGCCATACAGTTTTCCATAGAGGGTTCATCATTTGACATTCCTACCAGCAGCGCACAAAGATTCCAATTTGTCCACGTGCTTACTAACCTTCGGCTTTATTTCGCTGTTGTTGTTTTTGTTTTCTGGTTGTTGCCATCTCAAAGGAAGTAAGAGAGTATCTCACTGTGGCTTTGATTTGGATTTCCCTAATGGTGAGTGATGCTGAGCATCTTCTCATGAATTTGCTGGCCATTTGTATGTCATCTTTGGAGAAATGTCAATTCAAGTCTTTGCCCATTTTTTAAACTGGGCTGTTTTTTGTTGGTGAATTATAAGAGTATATTATTTGTATATTCTGCATATTAACACCTTATCAGATATATGATTTGCAAATATTTGGACCTAGTCCATAGGTTGCCTTTTCACTCTGTTGATTGTGTTCATGGTATACTCTAATACGCTAAAAATTTTTGCCATAACTACTGCAGTCATGTGTTCTCTTTTAATAGTGGGTATGTGCCATCTTTCTCTCTCTCACGCACGCACACACACACACACACACACACACATACACACTACACCCTTCTCCCCAACAAAGCAACCTTTTTAAGCTTTTTATATTTTTAGTCTATTTTTATAGACATTTTTAATTGATTTTTTGTCTACTGGTTTTCTCTTTCATCAATGATTATTTTATTCACTTCCTTCTGTTTGTTTGTTTTTTGTTTTTTTGAACTCTTGACTTAGTTGATGTGTTTATTTGATATTTCTTCTTTTCTAATATGTATGTTTAATTTGTAAAATGTCCAAGTGTTTTTAGCTTCATTCTAGGTATTGATATATACATTTTTCAGTGGTGGACTACAATTCCATATTATTCATATAACTGTGGAGTAATTTTTGTTCATTCCACTCAGGACTTATGCTTTTCTTTTTTTATGTATCAGTATCTTCAGTTAATACTGGAAAAGCCTCAGCCATTTTCCCTTCTAATATTGCCTAGTGTGCATTCATTCTCTCTACTACTTTTTCCTTCAGGAACATATACTAAAAATATATCGGACTTGCAATTTATCCCCAATTGCTCCTAAACATTCTTTTCTATTTTCCATCTCTGTTTCTCTGTACGGTATTTGGAGCAATTATTTTTCACACCTATTATTCAGATCACCACTTTTCAGCTGGGTCTAATTTGCTTTGGAACGCAAACATGTGCATTTCATTGATCATATTTTTGATATTAAAAAATTTTAAATTTAAGTTTTGTTTTTATTTTTCCAAATCTGTACTGACCCAAGGAACAGGTTTTGAATTTTTAGAGGAGGTATTTTTGTGACACCCAGTAGACAGCCAAAGTTCGCTCTGCTGGTTAGTGATTTTTTTCCCTAATAGTTTAACCAAGGATGCAGATGTTTGGGTGTCCTGAATATTTCCTGGGACCTTGCTTCCAACTTCCTCTCTCATACAGGTCCTGCATGTAATCTCCTATGTGATGTAAGAAACAAAGACCTTGGTTTTTGTATCCAATCACCTTTTTACAGAGTAGCAGTAGCAATAACAACTGAACCAATTAGCACTTTCATTTCTCTCTTTATTTCTGACAACTGGAATGGGAGATTATTTTTTTAAAAAAAAATTAAATTCAAGTTAGTTAATATATACTGTATCATTAGTTTCAGAGGTAGAATTTAGTGATTTAGCAGTTGCATACAACACCTAGCGCTCATTCCATCAAGTGCCCTCCTTAATGTCCATCCCCCCACCCACCTCCCCCAGCAATACTCAGTTTGTTTTCTAGAGTTAAGAGTCTCATGGTTCGCCTCCCTATTTTTATCTTATTTTATTTTTCCTTCTGTTTTCCTATGTTCATGTGTTTTGTTTCTTAAATTAAACATATGAGTTACTCTTTCTTATGAGATTAGCTATGCATTAATTTTTTTGTTGTTATAGCCAGGATTCCCAGGTAATTTTAGAATTTTGTTTTTGCTATTGATTTTGCTTAATCTTAGTTATTATCTTTTCACAATGGACTTAATGATCTCCCTCTAGAACTGCCAAAGGACTAGCTCTAAGTTTCTGCTTCTTGGTTTTGCAGAGCAATTTGTTTATTTCCTATCTTCCAAATGAATCTTCTCTAATAGCCTTATGAAGGTAATCCTCCAAAGCAAAGGCCAGAACATCTAACTGCAATTTTCCTACTTTTAGGGCTTCCAGCTTAAGTCATAACCATTCTTTGAATTGACTTTTCTTTCCTCTAATATATGTTAGATTAAGCCAAGAATGTGATCTAGTATGTACAACAGCTATTTCAATCTTGGCGTGCACTGATGGAGAGTAAACAATCAATGGAAGTGACGGTCCCACCATATGGTGCATTGGGGAGATGGTCCTGGAACATTATCAAATGGAACATTATATGAGAGGGGAAATGAAGATGCTTAACTCCAGAAGAGAAAACTTATAGGCACATGCCCATCATCTCCAATGCTCTATATGAGTTGCTGCATGGAACACGAATAAACTTACTCTAACTTGTTACAGAGTGCAGTAGGAGTTCCAATAGGTGCATTAATAAAGCTGTAGATTTTTGCTAAGTAGAATAAGAACTGTCACAAGTAAAATGGCTTATCTTTGGCAGGAATCAGTTTTGGAAGAACTCTAGCAGAGGTATACCTGACTCTGCACGGGTGCTCTAAGGGGATTTTGGCAAGTGGAGGAAATTTGAACTAGATAGCTTTTCATGTTTCTTTCAAATCAAGGATGAAGCTCCCACATCCTGAAGCTTTTCTATTAATGCGTTTAGTACTGTGAATTGGTGGGAGATTTGTTAATGATTAAAATAGACAGGTAGCTAGAGATTTTTGAGGAAATAGAAGCTGAAGGCTAAAAAGTAGAAGTAGATGAGCCAATCATTCTAATATTACTTTATCCCTGCCACTGCGCTGTTCTTTATTAGTAATTCTCATCTTCGTCTAGATGGATATGCTATCTAGCATGCGTGAAACCTTGGACCATAAAATTTATAAATTTACATCACCATTACGTAATGAAAATGTTTTGGAATTTCAACTTCAAACTTCTTTGGTTCCTCCTGTGCCCAAATGAAAACCTTTTGTTTCTGAAATGTCCCTTCCCTTTGCAACAGCAGCAGGGGTTTTCTCATCATTATGGTAGGTCTTAGTTTATTCCTAGTTGCTTCTTAAAAGCTACACTCAAGCTTCAACTCTGAAACTTGTTTATTACCAAGTATTAGGGATTGAATTTTATCCTTCTTCCACACAAATTTGTATGTTGAACTCCCAGTACTTCAAAATGTGACGTTATGTGGATATCGGATAGTTGCAGATGTGATTAGCTGAGTTGAGATAGGTGGTTTTGGAGTGGGGTGCATTCCCAATCCAGTATGACTGGTGTCATTGTAAGAAGGGGAAATTTGGGCACACATGCACATAGAGAACATGTTATATGAACATAAAAGCAAACGTTGAGGTGATTTGTCAAGGAATGCCAATGATTGCTGGCAAGCATTAGAAGCTAGCAAAGAGGAAGGGGACAGATTCGTTCTCACAGACCTCAGAAGGAATCTCCCCTGCCAACACCTTGATTTTAGACTTTTAGCTTCCAGAACTGTGAGACCGTATTTTTTGTTTGTTTGTTTCAGCCATCCAGTTTGTGCTACTTTGTCATGGTAGGCCTTACCAAACTAATACACCAAGAGATCTGAAGAAACTTGACCCTACCACAAAATAAATCAGTGGGCTTTAGTTTGCAATGTAATAGAAGGTACCCTCTCCCTTTATAATGATCTTATAAACTCCAAAATAGCTTCAAGTCTTTAAAAATACACTGAAGTCAGGTATTTGGTAACAATTGTGCATGAATATTTTATTAACAAATATTTCAAATAAGGGTGCATTTAGTATGCACATATTTAAATTGTTTCATTTAACCATGCATTTGCACTTTGTGTTCCTTGCCACTGACACATACCCAGTCAGAAAAGCTTTTAACTTTTCAGTTACAAATGAAATGTTTCTCAGCAAAGCAGCAGTTTTTCCTCATTAACAGAAAGACTCTTCATATTTACTTCTCAAAGTAAAAATTTCAGAGACATTGTAAAGTAACCCAAACTTAGAAGTTTGTTGCCTGAATAAAAATTAGGCCAAAGTGAAAATACATTAAGTTGAGTGAAATTTTATAATAATGCTAAATATGATTCATAGGATAATTAAAATAATTTATGCCATAGGTCAAAATTTGAAAGTTTGTTTTAAAATATCAGAAGAAGAGGGGCACTTGGGTGGCTCAGTCGGTGAAATGTCTGACTCAGGTCAGGATCTCAGGGTCATGAGATTGGGCTCTGCACTCAGCCAGGAGTCTGCTTGTCCCTCCCCCTCCCTTTCTGGCCCTCCCTTCGCTCAAGCTTGCACACTCTCTCAAATAAATAAATAAATGAAATTTTTAAAAAATATCAGAAGAACTTCTGGTTACTGATAGTTAGACTAAAATCTAGTAACATTAAAAAACGACTGAAGATGCATCGGACTTCTAGTTTTACTAAACTGTGGTAGAACACTCCCTACCCTGGAATCAGAGAATGTTCCTCATTCTTGCCTTGAGAGATTTCTATTGTATAAATCTTGCCTGTGGACCATTAGATTTGCAAATTGAGGGACCAGTATCAAGGAGTAAGAGAGATTTTAATTAAGCAATGTAGATAATATACTTTGGAGGCAGAAAGATCTGGGATCACATCCCAGCTCAGCCACTCAGAAGCTGCAGACAAGTTCTATTTAAATTTCCGGTCTCGGCTTCAGGTAGGTAAGGAACTGCTTAACAGTTATGGAAATTCAATGTAAAATGCCTAGCACAGTTTCCAATTCATAGTAGGAGGTCAGTAAGTGGTAGTTATTGTTATTATTAAGTTGATTTTTCTCCCTACTAAATCTGAAATTATGATTCTTTCTTTCCCTCGTCTTGCTATAGCTGAATGTGGTGTTCATTTCTCTTCCCATATGTGAACTTTTTACTGCTAATTTAAAAGAGGAAAAGGGGCTGTAGTGGCTGTAAGGAAAAGGTAGTGTGAAACCTGAATAATGGTCTTAGAATATGTCTATATCCCAATCTCTAGAATTTGAATATATTGCCTTATATGGCAAAAGGGACTTTGCATATCTGTTTACATGAAGCACTTTGAGCTGGGAGATGATCCTAGAGTATCCAGATGGGCCTGATGTACTCATATGAACACTTACCAGAAGGACGCAGGAGGGATCAGATTCAGAGGACAAGATGGTGTAATGACAGAAGCAGAGATTGGAGTGATGTGCTTTGAAGATGGAAGAAGGGGCCACAAGCCAATGAATATAGGCAGCCACCAGAAGCTAGAAAAGACAAAGAAATAGATTGTCCCTTAGAGGCTCCAGAAGGGACCACCCCTGCCAACACCTTGACTTTAATTCATTGAAACTGATCTCAGACTTCTGACTTACAGAACTATCAGAAAATAAATTTGTATTTCTTTTTTTTTTTAGGATTTATTTATTTGAGATGGCAGGGGAGGGGCAGAGGGAGAGAAAATCTTAAGCAGACTCTGCACTGAACACGGAGCCCCATGCAGGGCTCAGTCTTATGTCCCTGAGATCACAACCAGAGCCAAAATCAAGAGTCAGATGCTTAACCGACTGCACCACCCAGCACCCCTGGATTTGTATTTCTTAAAACCCCTGAGTTTGCGATAGTTTTTTACAGTGGCAACAAGAAACTAATGCAGGTAGAGATGATGTCATCTGAGGTCTGTATCTGTTAGCTAGCTTATGTAATAAACCACTCTAAATCACAGTGACTTAAAATAACAAGCATTTATTTAGCTTGCAAGTGTTTGGATTACAAGCTGTAGGGTTCTGCTGATCTGGTCTGGGATTGGCTGATCTCAGACGGGCTTACTCATGCATCTCAGGTCACACTGTCAGATATGCTGTGTGCTGCCTGGTCGAGGGAGGCCTTAGCTGGGGAGGGGAGATTCATCTCTGTTTCACATGCTCTCCAGAAGAGCTAGCTTAAGTTTCTTCAAAAGCTGGGTTGGCAGACTTCCAGGAGAGAACAGGAAGGATGCTTGACCTCTTGAAGCTTCAGCTCAGAATTGACACAGTGTCATGTACACCACATTCTATTGGCCAAGGCAGGTCATGAGGCTAGCCCAGGTTTTAGTGGTTAGTGAAACAGATTTCGCTTCTTAGTGGGAGAAGCTGCTGTCATATGGTAAAGGGTGTGGATATAGAGAGGTGAGGAATTTGAGTTATTTCTGTAATCAGTGTACCACACACTCTTGGAAAAACATCTATCTTGAGTTTCACCTGATTTCTCAGCTCCTGCATTTGGCCAACCCCTAAAGCAACTCATAATTTCCTCTCTCCGTGTAATACCCATATACTGACAAGTTGCTGACAACCCACTGTTGGCTATTAGTTTTTGAAAAGATCTGATTTAAAAAGAAAAGATCTGATTAATGAATTCACTCGAAATCATAGCTGTTTACCTGGTGAAATTTGCCCCCCTCCCACCCTCACCTATATTGACTTTTTAATGGCAAAGTGTCTAACAATTTTTGCCAAATTGCTTTTTCAGCATGTGATTCCAGATTTAACAAGCCTCACCCATGTAGAATTACTAATGGGGTGTTATCTCAAGTTTTCTGAACTCTTTCTAACACAGCTTAGCTGAGGACAAAAAGACCATATGCTGCGTGCTGCTTTTTCTACATAAGATTTTTCCTTTCTGTTTCTTTATCCAGGTGTTACTTGATTTTAAAGC
Organism: Ailuropoda melanoleuca; assembly: GCF_002007445.2. NCBI lineage: Eukaryota > Metazoa > Chordata > Mammalia > Carnivora > Ursidae > Ailuropoda > Ailuropoda melanoleuca. Next base: position 23,748,174 of record NC_048238.1, on the reverse strand, counting down.
AATGATTGTATAGGCACATATGTGGATGCCTATTGGAATCAAAGAAATTATTGGGCCTGTGTCATACAAGTTTCAGAGTCCAGATGGGTTGGTGTGGCAGCTGTGACTTGATCAACTGTGAAGGTGTTTCTCCCAGGAAGCCTTGACAACAGAAACACCAACTCCCTAAGAGCCTTCTGGGTTAGTTTTTATTTATTTATTTGTATTGTTGTTTTTAAGATCTCATCAAATGCTCAAACAAATGATGAATAAATGGATGAAGCTCGGTATTGTCCTTGCAGTTGCTGAAATCTACTTCCTTGAAGTTTCTGTGGTCCAGTAAAACTGAATCTGTTGACTCAACCTTGGAATTGTTTAAAATCTTTCAAGCAAGGGGGAAAAAGAGAGGCAAACCAACAAACAGAGTGTTAACTCTAGAGAACAAACTGATGGTTACAAGAGGAGGGGTCGGAGGGTGGGAGGCAAGGGTGAAATAGGTGATGGGCATTAAGGCGTGCTCTTGTGGTTGTGATGAGCACAGGGTGGTGGATGGAAGCGCTGAATTACTACCTTGTACACCTGAAACTAATACTACAATATATGTTATCTAACTGGAATTTAAATCAAAATTTGAAAATAAATAAATGAATAGATAAATAAAATCTTATTTAGTGTCATTGCCACTTAGTTCAGCTCATTATCAATTTTAAAAATTTTATTTTTAAATTAACATACAGTAAAATTAACATTATGGTATATAGTTCCACGAATTTTAACCCATGTATAGACTTGTGTACCCACCACAGTAATCAGAAAACAAAACAGTTCCATCTGTGCATGAGTGTTTAACGTAGCTCTATTCATAATCTCCAAAAACTGGAAGCAACCCAAATGCCCTTAGATGGTTAAATGGATGAACAAATTGTGGTATATCCATGTAATGAAATACTACTCTGTAAGGATGGAACTACTGATACAATCAACAACTTGGATGAATCTTATAATCATTATTCTGAGTAAAGGAGCCTATTCTCAAAAGCTTGCACATTGTGTGATGCCATATATATAACATCATCATGCTTCCCTGGACCTTCCAATCCTTTCCTATCTGGTTCAAGTCCAATGTTGCTCCAGTTTCCAATATAGCTTCAGGTCCATCTGAACCAAATGGTCTTTTAAAAATAAAATCATACCAGAGAATTGCTTAAAGCATTTAAATGATTCTACAGGTTCTTGCATATGATTTTTTTGTTTCAAGTTTTTATTTAAATTCCAGTTAGTTAACATATAGTGTAATAACAGTTTTGGGAGTAGAATTTAGTGATTCATCCCTTACATATAATGGCCAGTGCTCATCCCAACAAGTGCCCTCCTTTATACTCATCACCCATTTAGCCCATCCCCCAGCTACCTCCCCTCCAGCAACCCTCAGTTTGTTCTTTATAGTTAATAGTGTCTTCTGGTGTGCCTCCCTCTCTTTTTTTTCTTCCTTTCCCTCTGTTCATCTGTTTTCTTTCTTAAATTTCACATATGGGAGAAATCATATGGTCTTTGTCTTTCTCTGACTTATTTCACTTAGCATAATACACCCTAGCTCCATCTACATTGTTGCAAATGGCAAGATTTCATTCTTTTTGAGTAATATTCCATTATATATGTATTATAACTATATATGTATTATATATATTATAATTTTCCATTAAAATCCATACATTATAATATTCCATTATAACGTATCTTTTCATGTGTCTGTTAGCTATCTGGATGTCTTCTTTGGAAAAGTGTCTATTCATGTCTTCTGCCATTTCTTAACTGGATTATTTGGTTTTTTGGGTGTTGAGTTTGATAAGTTCTTTATACATTTTGGATGCTATCCCTTTATCAGATCTGTCATTTGCAAATATCCTCTCCCATGCTGTAGGCTGCCTTTGGGTTTTGTTGAGTGTTTCCTTCACTGTGCAGAAGCTTTTTATCTTGATGAAGTTCCAATAGTTCATTTTTGCTTTTGTTTCCCTGGCCTCAGGTGATGTTGCTAGTAAGAAGTTGCTGTGGCCAAGGTCGTGGAGGTTGCTGCCTCTGTTCTGCTCTAGGATTTTGATGGTTTCCTGTCTCGTGTTTAGGTCTTTCATTGATTTTGAATTTATTTTTGTATATGGTGTAAGAAAGTGGTCCAGTTTCATTCTTCTGCGTGTTGCTGTCCAGTTTTCCCAACACCATTTTTTGAAGAGACTGTCTTTTCTCCATTGGATATTCTTCCCTGCTTTGTCAAAGATTAACCATATGCTTGTGGGCCCATTTCTAGGTTTTCTATTCTGTTCCATTGATCTATGTGTCAGTACCATACTGTCTTGATGACTACAGCTTTGTAATATAGCTTGAAGTCCAGAATCGTGATGCCTCTGGCTTTGCCTTTCTTTTTCAGGATTGCTTTGACTATTCAGGGTCATTTTGGTTCCATACAAATTTTAGGATTGTTTGTTCTGGCTCTGTGAAAAATGCTGGTGGTATTGTGATAGGGATTGCATTAAATGTGTGGATTGCTTTGGGTAGCATAGGCATTTTAACGATATTTGTTCATCCAACCCATGAGCATGGAATGTTATTCCATTTCTTTGTGTCCTTTTCAATTTTTTTTTTTTTGTTAAGTGTTCTCGAGTTTTCAGATTACTGTTCTTTTACCTCTATGGTTAGGTTTATTACTAGGTATCTTTTTATTTTTAGGGCAATTGTAAATGGGATCAGTTCCTTGATTTTTGTTTCTGCTGCTTCATTATTAGTATATAGAAATGCAACAGATTTTTGTACATTGATTTTTTTTTTTTAAAATTTTATTTATTTATTCGATAGAGATAGAGACAGCCAGAGAGAGAGGGAACACAAGCAGGGGGAGTGGGAGAGGAAGAAGCAGGCTCATAGCGGAGGAGCCTGATGTGGGGCTCGATCCCGCAACGCGGGGATCACGCCCTGAGCCGAAGGCAGACGCTTAACCGCTGTGCCACCCAGGCGCCCCATCTGTACATTGATTTTATATCCTGAAACTTTGCTGAATTCACGTATTAGTTCTGGCAATTGTTTCATCCAGTCGTTCTGGTTTGTGCGAGTATCATACTGCCTTGATGACTACAGCTTTGTAATATAGTTCGCAGTCTGGAATTGTGATGCTTCCAGCTTTCCTTTTCTTTTTCAGGATTATTTTGGCTATTCGGGGTCTTTTGTGGTTCTCTACAAATTTTAGGATTATTTGTTCTAGCTCCGTGAGAGATGCTGGTGGTATTTCTTGCATATGATTTAGAATGTTCTTTATGTTGTGGGTCTTGCCTACTTCTCCAGATTTTTCTTCTGCCTCACCCATTTGATGACCAATGTTCTAATAGTCATCGCATATTGTTATAGTTCCTTGAACGCGTCATCCTCTCTAGTTCTTCTATGTCTTTTTCCCCTTATGTGAACCCCCCCATCTCCCCATCTATGTCATTCTCTTTCTTTGCACTTGAAGTTACATGTCAAGCATTCAAGAAACAACTCTCCTGAAACAAATTCACTGATTTCTTTCATGGGGATGATGGGGAGCCTCAAATTTCTCAGTTTGTGCCTGTGATTACAGAGGTGGTTAAAAATGGAGACTGCTTATGAATCCATTAACATGATTTGGAAAGGGTAGGATTGGCAGGTGCGAAGCCTTTTAAGGCAAAGTGAATTTCAGCTTCTTCATTTAAAGCTTCTAGAGATCACAGTTTAGGTCTCTGCCCACATTTACAAATGGAATACACTGAGGAGGCATAAACACTTACTGAAACCCTTGTAGGAGCACATTTTGCCTGCCAGCAACTCTTTGCCAAGCAAACATTTTGAAAACACTTGGACGATCCTGGCTGCCCCAGTGTTTTCATAAATATTTCCATCCGGCAGTCACAGAAGCCTTGCAGAAGAGAGTGGTCAACAGGAAAACTTGAAATGGAAGAGGTTCAGTGAGCAGCTGCTGAGTTGTGAAAATGTATGCAAAAGCATATGGCTGTCTTTGGGGCCTTAAGGCAACATTTTAATTTTTTAAATTTTTTTACCCTGCAAAGATCAAAACATATGATTCCATTTCAGTAGGTTTTCTTGTAAACAAACTCCTCACTTTCTAAAGGAGTGCATAAATGTTTAACATGTCATAAATATTTGTTTATCTAAAATTATGCCTTATTGAGAAAGAACAATTTTGATATAATGTAACCTATTGGTCATCATGGTTTTCTGATCAGCTCTTTGGCATTCTTGGCTTCTTATGTGTCCACCTTTATTTGGGAATATGTAATTTTCTACCATTTAAGCTGAATTGCAGAAGGATGTCTAGGTGAAAAGCGTTCAGAATTTGATGCTGGTGCAGAATGTTGCAATTTGCTTACTTGAGTATAAATGCTGAGCTTTCAACACTTATATATAGTCAGCTATGTTTTGCGTTTAATTCAAGTATTGAATTATATCTAAAAATATCTCCACTGTTAAGGTCCCAAATCTGCAGGTCATCCTTCTTCTTATGTATTGGAATGGTCTTGGCTTAGCCACTAAGGATAAATCCTCCGCAGTGTGTCCCTTTATGTAGACAAGAAATTCCCCGTGGTGATCCTTTTCTTCATGCCGGGAAAGGTCAGTTTTTCTGACATGGGCAAGAAGCCTTCTCCAGGCATAAAGTAGATTTAAATTACGATAGCTTTTTTCCTCCTTATTTTCTTAGGTGCCCCACTTGAAAAGCATTGTAAATATAAGGGCCCAGCTTCCGCTCCCACTTCCCTTAGAATACCAGTCCCTTGGGATATTTCACCCCAGGAATATTCCATTGGCCAAATAAACGTGGGGAATTTTGCAACTGTACCATACTTCAGTTCTTGTAGATGCTCAGCTCTCAGGAACATGTGAAAGCTCTAAAAAACAGTGCATAGCTCTTTTTCTCTTGTTTAACCCAGTATTTCCCAACTTATTTGACAGTGGAATCAATTTTTTAAGCACAGCACTTACTACAGTTTTATGGAAAACTTCTTGGGAAATGTAGCTTTAGAATTTTGATGGAATTTTTAATAAGATGAAGTCATTATCTACATGTCCCTTTCCATAATGCTAACTTAGGGGCAGTTGCTAGTTGTCCAAAATTAAAAAGAAATGAACAAAGCAAGCAAAGAAAATTACTAGTGCTCATTCTTTTATGTATAATATGTCTAATAATATTTAAGCCTTGAAGCCATTGGAAACAATTTTACAGCAGGCTGGGACAGGAAATGTCTCCTAAGTTAGTCTACCTTCCTCAGACAGAGATGGGAAAACAGCAAACATGACAAGTTTGGGCAGTCAGTGAGCAACAAAGGTAGAACAGGAATTGAGGAGTCTGTATTTCTAGTACGTCATTCTTTTGATTCACAAGGCCCAACTTAAATGTTTAGAAATCGTAATCGTCCTTGGTAACTGAGCTCCATTCTTGCAACTTTCCCAGACAATCTGTAATGATATTTAAACCTCTGAACGAGGATATACTAACATCTTTTAAGTTTCTGTTTTACTATCATAGTTCAAGAACTTATTAGTTACCTACTTAGTACCAAAATATGTATTTTGTCCTCCATAGAGATGTCTTGAACTCCATGAAACTTACGCATGTGTGTATGTGTTCCTAACATATTTCTAAGTAAAAATGATTTAAAAATCCATAATAATTTCTAGTAGAAATTGAATTTTTGTACATTCGAATACACAGATTGATAAATGATTTTTTTAAATGAAGAAGATATCCTAAAAGACATCAGGAAGTTCACTTGGAAGGGCTTTTCCCTGGGTAACACTTCTGGCCTTATGTCCCAGACACATTTCTCCCCCCTGGTTGAAGATCACACGTTTACTCCATGTGTTTAAAAGTGATTGAGGTAATTGATGAGATGCCAAGAAGCCCTGGGCGTTGTGTCTTCTTTCCTTCCCTCATGTGAGGCTGTGTTTCCTGGTGCATCAGTTCTGAAATTTTTTGATAACTATTGTCCAAAATTCTGAACTGGAGAGCAGTGAGCAGTGAGCAGGGCCAGGGAGACTTAACAAGCCCATTTGGCCCTCATTCTTCAGCCTCATTGGCCAAAGACTTTGTAGAGCATTGCAGAGTGTTGCCGCCATCTAAGGCTTGAATGTATACAGCCAACATTTCTGAGAGCTAAAAAGTTCTTTCTTTCTTTTTTATCAAGTAGGTTCCATGTCCCGTGTGGAACCCAATGTGGGGCTTGGCCTCACAACCCTGAGACCAAGAACTGAGCTGGGATCAGGAGTCAGACCGTTAACCGACTGAGGCACTCAGGCCCCCGTAAAAATTTCTTTAAATATCTTCTGGTCTAAGGACCATTTTGCCAAATCATATCGTCAGAAGCTGGACGCACTTTGAGATCAGTGCTGTCCAACTGTATTGTGAATTTGGACTGCCTGGGAATTTCGTTAAAAACGTAGTTTCTGGTTTGGAGATCAGAGGTTGGGCCATTTTGAAAAAGCTCGCAGGTGAGGCCAAAGCTGCCCAACAACATTTTAAGCAGCAAGGGCTGAGAGAAGAGCTGAACAGAACGGCTGGTCTCAATGAGGAGACTGAAAGAGCTTCATGATTAGCTCTCGAATCTTCTAAGCTCTTCTCAAGGTAAGAGGTACTCTTGGTGGTTTTTTCAGGTTTTGGTGTTTCGCAAGTCCTCCAGCTCCAGTCGTCACAGGTAAGGAGAACTACAAGAACACATACTGTCTTATACTGCACACCTGAAACTATTATTACACTGTTTGCTAACTGGAATTCCAGTAAAAGCTTAAAAAAAGAGTAAAAAAGAAAAAGAATGCATCCTGTCTGAGCGAAGGAGGTTTTCTATCTCTTTTCTGTGGTTTGAGGGTTTGGAAACAAAACCAAAAGCAGGTTTCCTGGGGCAGGATTGGGGCTGGCTGCCTGGTTCCCAGACCACAGGGTTGACCTTCCTTTGGGCTGCTAAGTTGCCATTTGTGCTGTTGCTTTTTCTTCTCTCCAACAAAGTAGATCTTTCCATTAATTTGAAAAGATTTTATTTGCGCACAGGGAGACTAGCGAATCGGTTAACTGCTTTTTTGAAATCTCCAAAGGTTTTCCATGTAAAGCCCCGTGAAGGTGCATCTCAGGACAAGGTTTTGAAATTCTGGAAGTACAGGGGTGGAAAAAGGGATACGAAGGAAACGGTATCTTTGAAGAGGTTTTTACGGAGTGGGCTGACGATTAAAACCGGAATATAGGTTTTAGGTCGCATATAAGTTTTCCGTGGAAAATGTTCTGTTTCGTTAGCCTTGGCAGCAGGGAATCAGAAGAAATATTCTTGGCGATGATTTTGATACTTTGAATTGCACATAAACTCCTTAAACAATTTTCTGCCTGTTTATTCTCTATCAGAAGTAGTATGCAAATGGATGGAATTTTAATTTCCTTTAATGCTCTGGGATATTTGGATAAAAAGGCATCAAGTATTTTTATGATTATAAGCTCACATTCATTGCTCTGTGGTAGAATATCATTAGAATAGAACACTCCCAATAACTCACCTCCAAAATAGTTTTTTTCTTGGAAAATGCTTATTTTCAGTTTGGAACTGAAATATCAAAAATTTAAAAAGGCTCTTCAGCATTCAAATGAAGTAGAATGTGGTTGTTTGCCTTCCTTTTGGCAGCTAGTGTTGTTAGACACTAAATGACAGAGAAAACATTCAGTGGCATTATGTAAGGACTGGCTCCAATACCTCCCCCAACCGGTTAGTTTCAAGTTCAACTGAAGAAATAGAAGGCTGTGGTGAGGGCGGGAGTAATTTACAAGAAAGACCCCTCTTTGTGTGTATTTACATACATTCGATTATTTTTAGCATCCTTCATTTTTTGAAGATGCATTTTCGAAAGCATGTTTACTGACTGAAAGCCAGAATTGTGTTTAACAATATCAATTTAATATAACTTAGAGCAGCAGTGTTTTGTCCCCTTCCATTTATGTTGTGCAGAAAAACAGACTTCTGTGTGGTGAAAGTGTGTTCAGATGAACGCTTTAAATTGGTGGCTAGTAGCCCAGTTAAGAAAAACTTGGCTGCTTGCTGCTCCTTGGTAATGTGTTCTACAGGCTGTTGTTTTCTCCTGATCGCCTATTTACAGTGATTTACTCCAAATATGTGGGCGTCTTAAGTACATGGGTGTTGTCCAAAAGAGTCTGTTTATTCTAAAGGATGAAATGAGAGGCAGTATACAATAGCTTCTGTTGATCCCCTACTAATTCTCAAATTGAAAGAAAAGCTGCCAGAGAGGTTTAGAGGCCAGCAGAGGTATCAGCTAAGAGGGAGGGAGCCAGTCACAATATGGTCGTGCAAAAAGGTCCCACAGCTCACCCACTGTGGGCGTCGCTCTGAAGGTAGTGGAGCGGGTGGAGGGAAAGAGGCAGACAAAGCCTGAACTTTTCGCAAATCTATGAATCCAGCTGATGAGGTTGAGCACCACCCACACAAAATGATGAGCTCAATTGTGAAGCAAAAGAAAAATCCCACTGTACCATTCTAATACCTTCTGACCCAGTGGCACAAGACAGGCAACACTACTTTCTAGGATCAAAAAAGTGACTCAGAATGAAAAGGCCCAGGTGATTCCAATTGAGAACGATCTTCAGTTTGTGTAGACCTATTAATCAGTGCATTTGTGGTTAATATTATTCAGTCAGTTAAGTTTACCTAGCTATGTCATAACACAATATCAAAAATTCAGTTGTATTGAACACACCTACAGTATGACAAACATTGTTCTAGGTCTTAGGGTTCTATGGAAAAAGATATTTATTGCCAGTCTGATCTCCGAAGGCAGTGGGATGAGGGACAGACACGTTAAAATGTAACTGTGAACCAATATGATGATAATTCTCATAGAAGAGTAAACACAATGACATAGGAGCATAGAAGATACCAGGAACACTTGAATGGTCAGGACAGGATTCTCAGAGGAAGTTTCATGAGGGATTTTTGTTAAATGTTTGCGGAGATGGCAAGCATACTACGAGAGTGGTATTGAACTGACCTTCTAGTGTAAAGGCTCTGTCAAGAAATGATGACACTCGTTCAGTAATTTATTGCTAGCTTTGCATGATCCCTTTTGTTCCATTTTAAAATGATCACCTCGGGTTGATCTAGTTGTTGTGCTGGAATTTTGCCATGGCGTGAGGTTATAGCTGTAAGTCAATAATAGGAAAACTTAACATTTTTCCAGTTCTGATCTTTTTAAAGCTTTATGTGTATCTTTCTAGGTTCAGGGCAGCGTACTGACCGTTCTATGTACTTTCAGCAGAATGGGATTTAATACAGAGATTTAGATGTTTAAAAATGGAGGAGCAGAGGCACCTGGGTGCCGCAGTCGTTAAGCGTCTGCCTTCGGCTCAGGGCGTGATCCTGGCGTTCTGGGATCGAGCCCCACATCAGGCTCCTCTGCTAGGAACCTGCTTCTTCCTCTCCCACTCCCCCTGCTTGTGTTCCCTCTCTCGCTGGCTGTCTCTCTCTGTCAAATAAATAAATAAAATCTTTTAAAAAATTAAATTAAATTAAATTAAATAAATAAATAAAAATGGAGGAGCAGTGGTCAACAGCCTGCCACTAGACTCACCATAGCTGAGCTCCAAAGAGGAGGAAGACGCTACTGGCACTATACGTGCTGTGTGACATCTGCCTCTCACACCTGTGAGTTACTGACTTGCCCCTGTGACTCTGTATCAGGCCACAAACGGACATAACTTTATGAATGTTTTGCAAGTATTGACAGCAGCCATGGTAAAAAGATGGTTTCTGTGCCATTTGATCCTCGGAGTGGGTCTCAGTGGTGGAAACTTGTTAGCATTTAGAGACCTAATTTGAAGAGAAGATGAGAATGAAATATCAGCTTTCTGCATTGTGGTATATGAGGGCAAATAGAAGGGAATGCGAATAAATGACAGCTACCAGTCAACTGTATTGATTTCACTTCTATTCCTAAAATGTTACTAACACCTTTTTAGAGTTCTGTCAGCTTTGACAATAAATTATTTCGCTATATTTAACCTAAATACTAAACAGCTTTTACTAGCAAGCAGCTTCCCTTACCCACCAGACCTATTGACTGAAAACTAAGTCTGTGGTGGTCAAGTTCCCAGCTGTTGGGGATGCAGCTATGTGTTGAGGACACAGACGGCAGTCCCTGTCCTCAAGAGAAGATAGGCTGTAAGAAATGATTGTCCCAAAATGTATACTTAACACTTTTCATAGGAAGAAGTAGGAGGTAAGCTAAAACATCAAAACTTGGGAGTATAATTTTGATTTGGATGGTCAAGAAAAGTGTTTTTTTTTTTTTTCCTAAAAGAGTAACATGATATGAAACCTTTGCAGATAGCCAGGGAAGGAGAAGGAAAGGATGGGAGCTGAGAGCGGGGGGAGGAAGTTTGCAGGCCAAGAGAACAAGAGCAAAGCCTGGAGATGACAAAGATCCTGGAACCTTCCTGAGATTGTAGAAGGGTATTTGGCTAAGGGAGGGCAGAAAGGCTTTCCAGGACATGATGAACTCTGTTTGTTTGTTTAATTGTGATAAAATACACATGACCTGAAATTTACCATCTTAATCATTTATATATATTCATGTTTGTATTTTTAGTTGTAAAATACACACAAAATTTACCATCTTAACCACTTTTAAGTGTACCGTTTAGTAGTGTGAAATATGCATTTGTGCACGGTCTCCAGAAGTTTTCATCTTCCATCTTCCTCAAATGAAAATTTATACCCATTTAAAAACAACTCCCCATTTCCCTCTCCCCTCGCAACCACCATTTTACTTCTTTAGTTTTGTTTTTTGTTTTATTTTTCTTATTAGCTAGAAAGACTTTTCACTATGAAAGTGGATTTCTCCCCAGATTTGCCCCATTGTGATCTCAAGAGTGGGCAGTGAGCTCCTTGATGTTCTTGCGGTGTGTCCCTATGAATTGCCCTACCCTCCATACCTCGTGTAAGTGGGATCATGCAGTATTCGTCTTTTGGTGACTGGCTTATTTCACTTAGCATAATAAGGTTCTTAAGGCTCATCTATGTTGTAAGATGTGTTAACATTTCTTTCCTTTTTGAGGCTGAGTAATATTTAGTTGTATGCATGTATTACATTTTGCCTACTCATCCACCAGTGAATGGACACTTGAGTTGCTTTCACCTCTTGGCTATTGTGAATAATGCTGCTACGAACATGGATATAGAAATACCTCTTGGAGAGCCTGCTTTCAGTTATTTTGGGTGTATATGCAGAAGTGGAATTGCTAGACCAGATGGCAATTCTGGTTTTAATTTTTTGAGGAAACCTCCTACTGTTTGCCATAATACCTGTGCCATTTTATATTCCCACCGGCCGTGCATAAGGGTTCCAATTTCTTCACAACCTCACCCACACACGTGTTGTTTGTTTTTGATACTAGCCATTTGAATGGGTGTGAGATGGTTTTCATTGTAGTTTGTTTTACATTTCCTTAATGATTATTAATGTTGAGCTTCATTTCATGTGCTTATTGGCTATTCGTATGTCTTTGAAGAAATGTCTATTCAAGCCATTTGTCCATTTTGTTGTTTTTGGTTTTGAGATATAGGAGTTGTTTATACATCCTGGATATTCCTTATCAGATAAATGATTTACAAGTATTTTTTTTCTATTCCCCTGCTTGCCTTTTCACACTATTGACTGGTCCTTTGAAAGACAAAAGTTTTAAATTGTAATATTTATTTTTGATTGTCTTTGCTTTCATGTCCTATTCAAATCATTGCTAAACTCACTGTCAAGAAGCTTTTTTCCTGTTTCCTCCCAAGAGTTTTATAGTTTTAGCCCTTACATTTAAGTCTTTGGTCCATTTTGAGTTAATTTTTGTATATGAAGTAAGGTCCAGCTTCATTCTCTTGGATATGGATATCCGTTTTTTTCCAATAACATGTGTTTAGAAGCTCTTCCTCTCTCCATAATTATTGTTGTTGTTGTTTTATTTAACAACAAATGTAAAAGTTCTTGAAAAAGGCTTTTCTTTCTTTTTTAATATTTGGTTTGTGTAAACATTTGAATACTGCTTAAAGATTTTGGTGTTGACAGTACTTTTTTTTTTTCTGACAGAACTTTTTTAAAAAAACAATCTCAGTTTATACTTTGAGCTGGCCAGTGTTGTTCTTAGAGGTGCTGGTCACCCTGCTATTAATCCTTTTTATTCTTTGGGCATTCCCATGCCATTTATCTATTTCCTCCTCTATGGTTTCTTCTCTCTTTTCGCTACCAAAGTGTCCAGTTGCTTGGGTAATAATCCTTCCAACATTCTCTTTGCAAAATGGTGTTTGAATATCTGCATCCTACTGAATGGGCATTCCTGAAGTTTCTTCTTAATGGCTTCTCTTAAGAGTTTTCCTTACTTAGTCTTCATTTTACTGCATTTGACCATGACTCATTCTATCCTGAGCAAGTTTCTAAATCACCTCCCCATACTGACACCCTGATATTACATTGTTCTGAATCAGTAGATTTCTATTTGAAATGATTTATTTAATACTGATCTCATTACACGCATGAGATACGAGGGAGAAAATACAGTACCCCTTATCAATGACTTCTGTACTCCTCAGATTTTCTCTATGCTGCCTCTTTAGTAGAGTCTTTAGCTCTCTGTTCTCTTCTTTGTCCCCTTTCCCCATATTATAGCTATACACATTTCTTCCCTCCACTAATAAGCAGGGGACCTTTATGACTCAGAATTTCTAGCACAAAGTTTTGTGTAGAGTGATAATAATATACACGATTTAAATTATGGCAAGTCTATAAAGAACGGGATCAAATTGATGATAGAATAAAAAGGCCAAGTAAAAAAAAAAACCACTACTCACTGTGTGTTAGAGCAGGGAGAAAATGAACCATAACAGCAGGCTTAAGAAATGAAAAATAGATAGACTAGGGTGACATTAAGTAAGATATTAAATATCTCTACAGATATGGGAATTTTTAGAGAATTATTTCTGAAACTAGGATAGAATCAAGTTGGAAAAAACCAAGGATTTGAGAATGAAGAAATTGTTAAGATAGAAAAGCACCACCAAATTTTGAAAAGGCAACGTACTCTTGGCTCATATGGCCTCAAAACTGAGTTCTACAAGATTCTGCATAAAATCTACAAGTAATCACTTAACTGCAATATCCACATACTTTTTTTTTTCAGAGAAAGGTGAAATGAAACATAAAGTGGATAATGGGAGTATTTCAGTATTTAGAGTCACTGGCCTTCATAAGCATTATTAACAAGGTTCTTATAGGAATCAGAATTGAAACAGGAGCAAGAATAGCTGATGGAATGATAAATGAGATAGAATGGATGTTTTTGAAGAAGCCTATGTTTACAAATAATTGCTGGTAGGGTTATAATAGCCTTTAGGTAGGAGACTGGATCAAGTGATTTAAACTATAAAAACTTATTTTCATTTTTTCTTATAGGCAGATAATGGAAATGTTTAATATGGAAAAGTGAACCATTCATAAGAACCAAATAAAACGATCTCTGTTGAAGATTCTATGTTACAGAGTCTTTGATTTCATCACAGAAAGGCAACCCTAAGTGTCTTCCAGGTCTACAACTCCCTTTTGAAGTAAGCAGGAAGGAGTAGCTTCTTCTGCCTAAGTCACCATGGTTTGTGTCATGACTCCACTGTCCCGGACAAAACTGCTTGGGTCATGAATCAATTGCAAAAGCAAAGATAATCAACTAAAGACTGGACCAGGAGCTCAAGAGGTAGCCTCCCATAAGAACTCTACCCAGTGTGGGCATGGCACACCTTCCTGGGTGCTAAATACCAGCCTCAATAGGATCCTCTCACTCAGGGAGCTTTGTTTGTGGCACACAAAGAAACCAAAGCAGTAACAACAACAGAAGTATAGTACATAGAAAAAGAAACGAATAAGAAACAAGAGAAATAGAAATAAAAAGGGAGAGGGAAGGCAAGAAAAGGAGACTCCTTGGAGAAGACAGCAGTAGGTACCTACTAATGGAGGGATGTCGGAATAACTGATCCTCAGAGCTGCTTTCCTATCTTGAGTTGTGACGGACTATTGACTTGGTTATTCATGAATCCTGAACAGGAAGCTGTTGAGCAGGGTTTTCTATGACACATGTTATAATAAAATTTTATTACCTGTATAAAATTAAGCAATCTTTATGGCTAAAATATTCTAACACAGGATCATGGTTTGCATTTTTGAAAAATGGTTTGCATTTTTTTTGGAAGCTCCCCCCCCCCCGCCACACACACACAACCATGAGTTACGAACATGTTTTTTCATCAGTAAATATATTTCCAGGATATCTATTTCATGGCTACATAGTAAATCCTTCTTATGGGTATACCATAATTAATTCAAATCATCCCCTTTCCTTGGATATTTAGGGTATTTCTGATTTTGGATACTAAATAATGTGACAGGATTGTGGCTGTAGGTATTTTCTCAGGATAAATTCCTAGAAAACTTTTATATCAAAAGACACCATTTTTTTTTTTATATTTTGTTCATTCTTTGTTTAATAAACCCACTTCTACTTCAAGGTCTAGAGACCCATTTCTTCCTAGAAAGTTATACGGATTTATATACTTACCAGAAGTATATAAAACTACCATTCCTTTTTATTCACATGCCCGTCAATAATGGCTAGTAACAGTGCATTAAAAGATGAACCATGCGGAAGATAGATGATGTGATCGCCTCAATTGTAACTTCTTTAATAACTGGGGAACCTAAGGCTATTTTTACATTATTGACCATCTGTATTTTGTGTTTTTTAAATTAGCTACTCCTATCCCCTTACAATGTTTCTACAAATGTAATTTACCCAATTTTGTTGATGAGAACATTTATGTATTAAACTAGTAATGCCTTCTCCTAATGTTTAATTTTTCTTTTAGACTATAATTCACCTTTCATTTAAAAATAATGTTCATGGCATATAGGTGTTTCATAAATTAACATTGAAGCATGTCCCTTTATATTTTGAGATTCTTCCTTGACTATAGGATACTATCATGTGAACTAAATCTTGAGGGTGGGGGAATGTTTTAATTTATTCTCATTTGGTAATAAATGCTATTTAAAGATATGAATCAGACAACTTCAGACAGTTTCACATAATACTATACATCTTTCAGAGTTTAATTAGTTAATTGACAATAAATAGTAGCTAAATATGAGAACTAATCCTTTTTGAATTTTAAAACAAATAATTCAGAATCACAAATATGTTACTAAAGTCTCAAGAGGCATGCATTGTGATATTTTCAAAATGGTATGAATCTTGTATATCCTCATAATGTGTGTAATTTTATGCATAAAAGTATATATTCAGAAGGCAAGTTACTTAGATAAAGTAAGTGATGGGAAGTAAGAAAATTACTAAACTAAATCACATGGAATCAGGCTATCAAGCAAATCTGCATATGCCCTTGATGTCAGAAAAGCCTTTTACAGTAGATCTGATAAGTTATTTTTCACTTGGTTTTCCTTTCACCCATTATTTCCTCTGGGAATAGCTTAGATGGTGCAAGAGCATTACTGCAGACAGGATGGCTCTGCTTACTGTAATGTTGAATTCATCTGAAGCTTTAAAAAACACAGCTTCAAAAAATTCTCAAGTAAACATTTGTTGTGGGAGCTTCAGCAGAAGAATTAATCACCACATTTTTGAGAATTATTTCAAATACATTTGTATACGTTTTCCTTAGAGTTCTACATCACTCTGGCCAATTTATGTTTGTAAATAGGAGTGCTCTAGAGTATGCATATTGTATCTTCCATTCTACAATATTAGCTGGGAAAATCTTTTGGAGAAGAAAGAAAAGAGTGGAAACTCATGCATGTGTACACACACACACACACACACACACACACACACACACAGTGATGGCTATGCTATCTTCAGTTTCATACGTTAGTTGCACGTACTACCTTTTCAGTACCTAAATTGTAAAGAAAAGTGTGCAGTACTTTTCTGTGCCATCGTTTTACTAGGTGATGATAAGCTATATCATTCTATTTTCTCCTCACTTTAAAATTCCAGTCCCGTGTTTTCCAACTAAACTACGAATTCTTATGTTTCATTATATAATCCACATAAACTGGCATCTTTCCAAAAGTAGATGAATCAGGTGCCATACACTATCCTTGCTGGAACAACCCAATTAGGCAAGTGTGCCTCCTGACAGATAGTGCACATTTTAGTATTAGATTTCTTGTTTTATATTCATCTGCAAATAGACCTTGAAACATCTTAGGAGGGTCTATTTGGGGATCCAAGTTACTCATATTCCCTTCATTGAAGAATGTACATCCTTCATGTGAGATGATCCTTCCTTCCCAGTTACTGCGTAGGTGATAACCTGTAAACCAGCCACACTAATTTTAGTAGTCAGTGGGGTGACAAATGTGGAGGTGGATTTCCCTTGCATCAGTGTCTGGTTAAGTGCTAATGATCAACTTGTTGGTTTGACATTTTCATAATCCTAAAAGGGAACTAGGATTGAAAGAGGTTAATTCGCCCAAGTACATACCACAAGTAAGGTGGAGTGCTATTTCAAACAAGATCATTCTGCCTCTGAATCCCATGCATGTTGTTTCCCCAAAACCATGTTGGTAGGTCACTGATGCTTAAATGCAAAGCCAAATTCTATACAGGGTAGGAAACTCTTCACAGTTCAAATCCACACTAAACTGGGGTTTACCTGCTAAAGATTCATGGGCCTGAGTGTGAATGAGGAAGGGCCACTTCTGTTGAAGAACATAGCATCTGTATGGCATATTCAAAGACCCACACAACAGTTTCATTCTCTTGGTGAAATAGGCATATTTAGTTCATCTAAAGTAGGGTTTCTGAACCTCTGCACTATTGACATTTGGGACTGGATAATTATTTGTTGTGGGGGCCTGTCCCATCCTGTCAATTGGAGGATGTTTCACATCTGTGGCCTCGATCCACAATGTGCCAGTAGCACTGCCACCCTAATCATGACAACCCAAAATGTCTTCAGACACTTCTGAATGTTCCCTGGCATCCAAAATTCCCCAAATTGAGAACCACTCATCTCCAGTGTAGAATACGATGGGAGAGCGAGATAGAGGTGAGAAGGTAGAAGCAGACGGGTCATTATGGAATGCTGAGTAGCAGTTAGGAAACTATGGAACAGTCTAAGAAAGAATGAACGAGGGCCTAAATTAAAACTTTAGTGGCTGTAGGAATGGAAAGATTGGTTGAAATTTGAGAGGCGTCTTAGCCGTTTAGAATTGGGAGTTGGCATTGGGGATTGAAAAAGTTTGCTTTGGCCAAAGAAATGAGGAATCTCATTTTGAGAATGTAAATTTAGAGAGGGTAGTAGGCAATAAAGAAAAAATACCTGGTAAATATTTCTAGATCTTAGAAAAAAGCCCCGTAAATACTCAACATTTAAGTGGTAGTAGATCCTTGTAGGAAAAGATGGGCAGTTGTATACTGAGGAGGGAAAAAGATGCTTCAGGGGAGAACTGTGTGGAGCACTAACATTGAAGGTAGGAGGTCTTAGGATAGGAGGTGCCATAAAGAAGACTAGAAGATGCTGCTGGAGACGTAGGAGAAAGGAAGGATCACAGATCAGATACTGGTGATGTGGGAAACAACAGGGACAACTGTTGATGAATATTCATTTATGACAGGAATTCAACTTGGGTTTTGGTCTTTGACAGCATGTAGGTCTTTAGTAACTTTAAAAAGAGCCATTTTAATGGAGTGGAAAAGCTTTGGGCTACTCAGAAGCCCAGGGAATCTAAAGCATGAAGGGAGTGAAGCAGTTCAACCTCTGAGCTCACAAGAACACATTACTATGGGAAACTCAAGCTGTTTCTGGTAGTTTGCCTTTGAGATATAAATGGACTGCTACAAACAGGCATGACATATTAGGGTCTGGAGGTAATTCATCCACCGCACTGTGTGTTAATGGGACCCACGTAAGAACATTTTGTCCAGGTTTGTTCACATCACCTTCAAAAGGACTTGTAGTCACTTGTTAAAAATGATCAAATGTGCAGAATATGGCTCCTATGGAGGAAGGCTGTGTTTTGCAGGTATTTTTTTTTGCCTAGAAATGGAAAACCTGTAGTGTCACTTAATTACAGTTTTCAAAAATGAGAGTGTTTGTAAAACCAAGGTGCATGTCAGGTATTTCTATGCTCAAATAAGAGCAGTGGGCTTAAGAAAGATGTTCTGGAGGGGAACCTGGATGGCTCCGTCAGTTAAGCGTCCAGCTGTTGATTTCTGCTCAGGTCCTGATTTCAGAGTCATGAGGTCGAGCCCTGTATGGGGCTCTGTGCTGGGCGTGGAGCATGCTTAAGGTTCTCTCTCTCCCTTTACCCTGTCTCTTGCTCTTTGTCATTCTCTCTCTCTCTTTCTCTCTCTCAGGAAAAAAAAAAAAGATGTTCTGGAAATGGCTATCAAAGGAAATTTTGAGATGCATATTTTTCAGAAGATAGTGCCCATTATGTAATGTAGGAACTATTCTATTAAAAAAAAGAAATTTACCAAGTAAAATGCATTTCCTTGATTTATTAATATTAACTTTCAGAATTCTGATTTACATGCATTAACTTCCAGGAAGCAGGTGCAGTGCTTTGATGTATATATCATGCATATAAAAGTTCTTATTAATGACTCCTAAATTTTAAAGTTGTGATTTAGTATGTTAGTTTATAAATCTTAACTTTAAACTTCCAATTTAGTGCTGTGATTTATGGGTACCAAGTTTCATGATATTTATGAATCATAATGTTAAAGTTCTGATTTAAAGCGATAGTTACTGTAAGAAGCATTAGTACAATAAAATGTGCAATTCTTAAGAGACCAAGATAAAACTGATCAATATTCCTATATGCAGAACACTGTACATCGGTTCAGCTGTAGAGCAATCCTCCGTGGTGTATCTTGAGAAGAATGCCAAGATAAGGCTAGGAACAACAGAGTTTTAATAAACCATTTTGAAGAACTGTCTTCCCTTTTTATTAGACCCTTCATGGTAAAAGTGAGCAGTTTCAAGGTGTTATAGCTCTTAAAATTTATTAAGTAGGCAACAAAAGATCTCTCAACTCTTATAACTGATTAATGTCTTATTAAGATGGTAAAGTTATCTTAGTACACATACAAACATCTTTGGATAACGTGGCTTATTGCAACCTTGAAAATGATTCTCTGATCTCATTCAGCTTGTAAACAAAGTATTAGGTCACAAAATTTACACAAATGCCACCGGACAGCCTCGTAACCTGTTTCCCCTCCCGATTCTCCTTCCTCATCTTCCCCATCCTTCACACTTTCCCTGTCCAGCATGGTAGCCATTAACCATATACAGCTCTTGAGCACTTTGCAATGTGGCTGGCTGGTCAGAATTGAGATATTGCCATAGTAGAAAATAGGTATCACATTTTGGAGAGGGAGAAAATGTAAAATATCTCAACAATCTTTATGAGTGAGATGACTTACAACATTTGAGATAAATCAGATTGAATAAAATATATTAAAATAAACTTCACCTGTTTTTACTTTATTACTGTGACTACTAAAGTATTTCAAATATAGTGAGCCTATGTGGCTCACACTAAAGTTCTGTTGAACAGCACTGCTCTAGTCCTTTCCCTATTTCTCAGAATGGAAGCACCTAAAAGCTGCAATTCCTTCCAAATAGTTCACTCATACAGCATATTTGAAAGGAGAAGGAGTAGTCAACCAAGAATATAATTTGCCTGTGTCCTTTAACCTGACCAACTTGATTCTCACGAAGTAAAATCTATGACAAGATACACATATTTTTGTTGCTTAATGTGTTTTGATTTCCTTCCTGGATGACTTGTAGTTTCACTGAACAGTCTTTCTAAATTATCATTTACTGACTGCTTACTTTGACTTGAATGCTATGTGAAATGCTTTCTCTATATAGCCTTTCATTGAATCCTCATCATAGCTCTGTAAAGTGACTGCTATGAAGATGTTGCCTTTATTAACAGGGACTCTGAGGCACAGATAAGTAATATGACAAAGATCACACATTGGCAGAGTTAAGAGTCAAACTTAGAATCTGTTTTCTCTACCCCATACATTAAACAGCCGTTCGAAACAGACATTTGGATTCTGCAGCTGTGAGCCATGCCCCAACTTGTTTGCTAAAAAGGGATATGTACAGTGGAAATGTCAGGATCTCAGCCCAAACCCCTTTCTTTATACTTTACTTTCTTGCCTTTCTCTTTGACTAAAAATATGTTAGGAAAATCAGCCGAGGCAGTCCGAGAAAGGGGTAGGTTTGTCAGGCAAGCTATCTGGTCATGCCAAGCTTCCCAATAAATTTAGTGGAACACAAAATCCATATTCTGAAGACACGACAGAGCTTTTCTGTTCCTTTTTTCCTAACAGAAATGGCCATTTGTGGCCTTGCGGGGCTTCTGCCTCAATTAGAAGATACCATTCAGGTGATGGTAGCTTATCGAATCCTGTTGCACGTGTTTCTGAAAAGGAGAACAGGAGTTTGGCAGCTTCGCACTTTGAAGTTGGTGGCATTCCATGTATCTTTTTAAACCATAGTTATTCTCCTTTGCTTTACTACAAATCCAATAGCAGACTCTACCTTCGCTTCGCATATTTCTTTCTCAAGAGATGATATATAGAGTTCAGAGAAATTGACTGAAATATTTAATAATAATATACTTGGAGTTAGGAGAGGGATGGAATTTTTGAATTTAAATTTGAGCCAGGACATCTCTTTCAAGCTCACGAAAGGAAAAAGTGACACCCTAACGTGGAGTGGCTGCAAGGACATCAGACAAAAAACTTGGAGGGAAAAAAAAAAAAACCCTCCACAAAACACAACAGAAGAACAACCCCTCCCAAACCCCACCAAACTAATAAATGAAAACTGCAGTTACTGAAAACTACATGCTACATGATGACAAAAAGGTAAATTTAGCAACATCATCTTGTTTAAGTAAAAAACTTTTAAAATTCCAACAAAATAGAAATCATGCACAGTATTGTTTCTTTTCCACAGATGTAAAAATTCTAATGAAGTGATAGACGTAGTGGTCTGCGTTAAAAAACAAAAGATAAATGATCAGAAAAGTAGGCTCCACAGATATTTTAGTATCTTATGAGTTAAACTCCTTGAGGCAATTATCAAATAAAAGTTTAGTTGTCTTGTGCGATGTAATAGCT
Organism: Ailuropoda melanoleuca; assembly: GCF_002007445.2. Taxonomy (NCBI): domain Eukaryota; kingdom Metazoa; phylum Chordata; class Mammalia; order Carnivora; family Ursidae; genus Ailuropoda; species Ailuropoda melanoleuca. Next base: position 23,726,930 of record NC_048238.1, on the reverse strand, counting down.
ATTCTTCTCGTGCTAAGCTAGTTCAAAAGCACCCTATAACAATGAGTTTAAGCGGGTTTTTTTTTTTTCCAAGACATTGTCAAGGATCATTCCAGGACCAATAATTTCACCATCAATGAAAGCTTTAATTAAAGCAGGAAAAAATTTAAAAAAAGGCAATAAACAGCATGCTGAACTTCAGCTCTGTGTTCAGGTCCTGTCAACTGACATACTTCCGAGCAAGATGCCTGGGATGAGAGGCGGCGTGACCAGGCGCCGAGCACATGCTCTTTTTAGTTAAAAGTCAAGTATACAGATTCGGGTTATTCCTTAGGATTTATTAGGTACTACTGACAGGTGCCAAAGAAAATAAATACTAAATTGAGTGGTGATAATAGATCAAGATACCAAAAGGAGACTAGAGCTTAGTGATTTCCACATATGTTGATCACTTTGACTTTTAACATTTCATATTCCCACCAAAGCTCATGGAGCTTCTCAAACCTTTTCATTTTTCTTCGTTGAAAAGTAGCCTTTCAAATCTGCCAGTTGCCTGTGGTTCCCAGTCCTTGCCTGAAAACTCAGCAAGATATGAAGTTTCTGGAGTGTCTTGGGCAGAAAATATATAATAGATTTCAGTATTGTTGAGAAAAATCCTCATTCCTCTCCCTCACCCCACCGTAAGAGGAGAATGCTTCCCCACCCCATTGATGATAGGCATACCATGTCATTTACTTTGACCAATGGACTGTGGGGGAGAGTGACAACGTGCCAGTTTTAAATTGGAGCAATCTCGAAAAGAAGCTTTAAGAGGTACTGAAAGTTTCTGTAAGCCCTGTTAAATTTCCACCTCTCCGTGGCAACACTCCATTATAAATAGGAATGCTCCTTCACCCTGGGTCCCAGAATGAGAAGGGACTTGAACTTCTACCTGAGACTGGGTCATTGTAGCTGACCCATGGATCCATGGTCGGGAAATGCTTTTTGTGAACCACTGAGACTTTGGAGTTGAATCTTACATAGAACTATAACAGAAGCTTTTACAGGATACAAGGAGAGTAAGGGGTGTCAGTCTAAGGACGATCCTGGAATTCTTTCAATAATTGCATAAGATGGTTAGAGTTAGAATTTGGACTTGTTGCCTAAGTGATATTTCTTCACAAGCTGAGAAAAATAGAAGTAGTTATGGGTGGTAAAAGATAGGACAATGGCTGTGTTATGTCCTGTTCCTGTGGTTTTGTTCAAGTATTTAATACCTAGATATCTTGATAAACCTATCATTCGTCTAGTTTCAAAGCTCATAAAACCAAGTCACAGAGAAAACAAAATCTTTAGAGATCTCTATGGTAACTTCCCCAATATAATGGTGGATTTAGTAGATGGAATCTGTATATTTCTGGATGTGAAAATAAGTCAGTGCTGGAGACACAGCAGTGCCATAATTCTTACACAACTGTATCTGCTCTTGACTCACAACCCTCATGTTCTCCGCAGAGCAACATGCATGTTGGGTCATGTTAAAATGCATATGGACAAGTAATTCCCATGATATTACGTGCTCTTGAATTTTATCTGAGGGTATTTATCAAGTTTTAAGGAAACTGTTATAATTTAGATTCAATTTCACAGGCCCAGAAATTGCATGCTGGGGAGTTCTCTTGGTTCAGCAACAGTCTCAATTAAAAACCTGAGTTAAGGACACTTCTCTGTGCTTGAGTTTCCTTGTATGAAATTACTTATTTGAGACTATATTAACCAGCATGGTCTGGATTAACTTGTAAGTTTTGGTTAAGGGTTTTGAAAATACGAAGTAATGTAAAAATGTATTCTGACGTCCTAATAATACAAAGTCGATGGCTTTTTCTTCCAAAGAATCCGATTATAAATTACTTGAAATGAATTCTGGTTAGCTCTGCAGAATGATATACTACTCTTAGAAGTAGATATGTCAAACCCCCAAAGAGAACCCAAACAAAACATTTGATATTCTTGGAAATGCTTGCATTTTAGTGACATGTGCTGGAGTTTACACATTTCCTTGAACCAAATTGCACCACTTGGTATCTTTGTCATGTTATAATTCGAAATTACACAGTCCACAGTTTGGCCACCAAATGTTCTTAGCATCAGTGATATGGAGTGAATTGAATTCTGACTCTCTTGGTTGAGAGTAGTTCTGGCTAGCAACACCGGTAAGAGAAAATTCATGAGCAGGATGCGGGAAGAGCTTAGAGCAAAACCAGGGAGGCCAGTGGACCTCTGCAGAAAGAGATCAAGGACCTAATCAGTATGAGCAATTCATTTAGCATAACTCAACTAACTCTGACCTTCTTTCTTTCTCGAAATTACCAGTCTTGACTGACCTAGTTTTGGTCCTGATTCCACCCCAAGTTCACTCAGGTATAACTAAAGATCTGGGGTCACAAAATACAAGTGAGCTTCCCAGAAGCCAGGCAGTTTTCAGAGAATGGGAAGTTATTGGAACCTGGACCTGGCAACTACCCCAAGAGATACCTATTTCAAATTCCTCAATGCAAGCTCTATTCTGATTGGAGGCTGTTTATTGTTTGAAGTTGAATAAAAAACATAGTTGGTCAATAATATCAGAAACTCATTTCAAATATAAGTAATCGCTTGGAATAGTAAAATATGCTTTTTAATGTGAAAAGGGGCATAATTGTGCTCTGCCTCCTTCATTCCTTTCCTTTCCCTCCCTCCTCATGATCTTTGCCGTTGTCCTTGTCTTTTTTTTTTATTTTAAACATAGGGCCTAGTGACTGATAAAGTATACATATCTAGATACACAACTGTTTTCTAAGCTCTTTTGTACTTGCCCCTTGATAACATCGACACAATCTCCACTCTTAATAATGAGCCAGTATCTGCACGCGGGTCATTTTCCTCAGTCCCACCATTTTATGTAGCCTGAAACCTGCTCTTTCGAAATAGTCACACTGCTGTAATTCCAGTGTGCATTGTTTATTCCAAATACCCCTATTGCTATATTATTTTAAAACTCAGAAAGCTTTGGAGAGATGATTTGCTTGGCATGTATCTTCTTTTTAAGCTGTCATAGAAAGTTTGGACTAATGCCTTATGCTCTCAATAAATATATTTCTAGTAAGCTGATTCATCCGAATTCATTCCATTGACCTTAGTGGTCCATCCCTGATGGTTGGGGCAATAAATGTTTCTCACTGTTAATGATGATGGTTTAGTATTTATCTGAACAGCATTAAAAAAATAAGAGCCAATACAACTTTTATTCTTTCTTACAGCTTTAGTCAATGATACAGTTGCTTAGGAAGAATATGAAATGGGTTGTGGAAGGAAACAAATTGCAGTGGATCACTTTTTATTTTGTTGACACTGTTGTGGAGGGGTGATACATTGTATATAATTATCCAAGTCCTTCTTACCTTCTTAGAAATTGATAAGAATTATGATCAACCCTTAGCCATGTTCTTTTACATACAAATTTTTATTGAATTATAATTGACATACAATGTTATAATTTCAGATTATAAAATATTGATTAGATATTTTTATATACTGTTGATGCTCATGTTAATAGGTCTAGTTACCATCTGTTGCTATACAAACTTATTACACTACTATTGACAATGTTCCCTGTGTTGTACATCACATCCCTTGACTTCCAGATTTTATAACTGGAAGTTTGTACTTCTGAATCCCTTCCACCTATTTAGCCTATTTCCCCCTGCCCCCCCCACCTCCCTCCTATCTGGCAACTACCAGTTTGTTCTCTCTGTCCATAAGTCTGTTTCTGATTCTGTATGTTTGTTCATTTGTTTTTTAGGTTCCACGTGTAAGTGAAATCATACAGTATTTGTCTTTCTCTGTCTGACTTATTTCACTTAACATAATATCCTCTAGGTCTACCCATAATTGTCATAAATAGCAAGATTTCATTGTTTCTCTACTCTATGCACACACACCACATCTTCTTTGTCCATTCATCTATTGATGGCACTTGCATTGTTTCCATATCTTAGCTGTTATAAATAATGTTGCAATGACATATGGGTACATATATGTTTTTGAATTAGTGTTTTTTGGGGGGGGGTTGATAAATACCCAGAAGTGAAATTACTTGATTATGTAGTTCTAGTTTTCGTTTTTTGAGGAACCTCCATATTGTTTTCTGTAGGAACTCCACCAATTTATGTTCCCCCAACAGGGTACAAGAACTTCCATTTCTCTGCATCCTTGACAACTTGTTATTTCTTGTTTTTTTGTTTTTGTTTTTTTTAATTTTTCTTATTTTAGCCATTCTGACATGGGTGAGGTGATATCTCATTGTAGTTTTGATTTGTATTTCCCTGATTATCAGTGGTGTTACACATCTTTTCATGGACTGTTGGCCATCTGTAGGTCTTCTTTGGAAAAATATCTATTAAGGTCCTCTGTCCATTTTTTAATTGGGTTGTTTTTGTTGTTATTGTTGTATATATTGAGCTATAGGAGTTCTTCTTATGTTTTAGATTTCAACCCCTTAAAGGGTATGTCCTTTGCAAGTAACTTCTCCTATTCAGTAGGTTGTTATTTCATTTTGTTGATGGTTTCCTTCTCTGTGCAAAAGCTTTTTAGTTTGATATAGTCCTATTTGTTTATTTTTGCTTTTGTTATGCTTTCCTGAGGACATGGATCAAAAGAAAAAAAAAACTGCTAAGAAAATGTCAAACAGCTTACTGCCTATGTTTTCTTCTAGTAGTTTTGTAGTTTCAGGTCTTACACTTATGTTTTTAATCCAGTTTATTTTTATATATAGTATAAGAAAGTGGTCCAGTTTCATTGTTTTACATGTACTGTCCAGTTTTCTCAACACTGTTTATTAAAAAGACTGTCTTATCCCCAGTGTGTGCACTTACCTTACCTCTTTTATGGTAGATTAATTGACCCTATAAGCATGGGTTTATTTCTGGGTTCTCTGTTCTCTTCCATTGATCTATGTGTCTGTTTTTATGCTAGTACCATACTATTTGATTACTATGACTTTAGTATAGTTGGAAGTCAGAAAGCATGATACCTCTAGCTTTGTTCTTTCTCAAGATTGCTTTGGGTATATGGGGTCTTTTGTGGTTATATACATATTTTAGGATCATTTGTTGAAATTCTGTGAAAAATACCATTGGTATTTTGATAGGGATTGCATTGGATCTGTAGATTGCTTTGTGTAGTGTGGACATTTTAATGATATTAATTCTTCTAAACCATGAGCACTACATCTCTTTCTATTTATTTCTTTCATCTTAAATTTCTTCTATCAGTGTTTTATACTTTTCAAAGTATAGGTTTTTACCCCATGGTTAAATTTATCCTTAGATACTTTATTCTTTTTGATGCAATTGTAAATTGGATTATTTTCTTAATTTCTCTTTCTGCTACTTTGTTTTTAGTGTATATAATTGCAACAGATTTCTGTATATTTTGTATCCTGCAGCATTACCGAAATTATTAATTACTTCTAATAGGTTTTTGGTGAAGTCTTTAGGGTTTTCTGTGTATCATGTCATCTGCAAATAGCGAGAGATACTTATCAATTTGGATGCCTTTTAGTTCTTTTTCTTACCTGATTACTGTGGCTAGGACTTCCAATACTATGTTGAATAAAAGTGGTGAGAGTGGGCACCTTTGTCTTCTTTCTGATTTTAGAGGAAAAGCTCTCAGTTTTTCACCATTGAGTGTGATGCTAGCTGTAGATTTGTCATATATGGCCTTTATTATGATGAGATATATGCTCTCTGTCCCCCCTTTGAAGGAGAGTTTTTATCACAGGTGGATGTTGAATTTTGTCAAATGGTTTTTCTGCATTTGTTGAGATGATCCTATGATTTTTGTCCTATATTTTGTTAACGTGGTGTATCTCATTTATTGATTTGTGGATGTTAGCCATCCTTGCATCCCTGGAATGAATCCCACTTGGTTTTCATGTGTGATCCTTTTAAGGTGTTGTTGAATTTAGTTTGCTAAGATTTTGTCAAGAATTTTTGCATCTATGTTCATTGGGGATATTGGTTTAAGTTTGTGTGTGTGGAGGGGAGTTAAGACGGCAGAGGATTAGGGGACCCCTTTTTCAGGCGGTCCCCTGAGTCGAGTTGGATAGGTACCAGACCAGCCTGAACATCCATGGAAACAGCCTGAGATGCAGGAAGATACATCTGGATCTCTACAAATGAACATCTCCAGCGCTGAGTATTGAGGTACGAAGCGGGGAGCCGTGAAACTGCACACAGATATTGGAAGAAAAATGGAAGGGGGAGGGAGCCGCCATGTTTGGGCACCAGGAAGCAGTAGCCACTTGCACAGGGGAGCGGGCGGACTCGCGGACTGGCACCGAGAGCAGACTGAGACCGTGAGCCGGGGAACGTGCGCGACCAGACTGAAAACCGGAGCTCTGGTGCGCTCACTGGAACGAGACTGAGACCGGGAGCTCCGGGAGCGTGCGGGGGTGGCTGGCGGCTGGCGGTGTTAGAAACACAAAGGACAGAGACATGCCAGCCCTGGAAGTGAGGGCTGGGATGCCAGGTGTGGGGTGCACATCCTGGGACGCTGCAGGGTTGAGCAGCACCAACAGAATCGGAGTTAAAGTGGCCAGAACATCAGTGGAGAACGGTCCGTGATCCCTCTGTTCTGAGACAGAGGCTGAGATTCGGCCACTGCTGCTTTGACTCTCAGAAGAGGCACAGTAAACCGCCAGGGAAAGCTGCCAGAGAACAAAAGCCTGGAAATACCGGCTCACAGTGTGCCCATCCCCATCCCCCCTGGCAGGGGACACGGAGACTGAACCCAAACAGGGTTGCCTGAGTATCGGTGCGGCAGGCCCCTCCCCCAGAAGGCAGGCTGAAAAATCAAGAAGCCCACATCCCTAAGATCCCTATAAAACAAGGGCGCATGGCCTGGGTCCCGGTCAATAATTTGGGCTCTGGACAACCCCGCAACCTCTCCTTATCAGAATGATGAGAAGGAGAAGTTCCCCCCCCAGCAAAGAAAAGACAATGAGTCTGTGGCCTCTGCCACAGAACTAATGGATATGGTATAACCAAATTATCAGAAATGTAATTCAGAGTAACAATGGTCAAGATGATGTGTAGACTTGAAAAAAGTATTAATGAAAATGTTAATAAGAATATAGAATCTCTAAGGGTGGAAATGAGAGCAAACCTGGCAGAAAAAAAAATTCTATGAGCCAAATGCAGTCAAAACGCGAGGCTCAGACAGCCAGGGTGAATGAGGCAGAAGAACGTATCAGCGAATTGGAGGATGGGTTAGTAGAAGAAAAAATGAAAATAGAAGCTGGNGAAAAAACGAAAATAGAAGCTGGTCTTAAAAAAATCCACGCCCACGAATGTAGATTACGGGAGATTACTGACTCTATGAAACGATCCAATGTCAGAATCATCGGCATCCCTGAGGGGGTGGAGAAAAACAGAGGTCTAGAAGAGATATTTGAACAAATAGTAGCTGAAAACTTCCCTAATCTAGCAAGGGAAACAAGCATTCGTGTCCAAGAGGCAGAGAGGACCCCATCCAAGCTCAACCAGGACAAACCTACGCCACGGCATGTCATAGTGCAATTCGCAAATATTAGATCCAAGGATACAGTATTGAAAGCGGCCAGGGCAAAGAAATTTCTCACGTACCAAGGCAAAGGTATCAGGATTACGTCAGACCTGTCTACAGAGACCTGGAATGAGAGAAAGGCTTGGGGGGGCATTTTTAAAGCTCTTTCAGAGAAAAACATGCAGCCAAGGATCCTTTATCCAGCAAAGCTGTCATTCAGAATTGATGGAGAAATAAAGACGTTCCAGAATCGCCAGTCATTGACCAATTTCATAACCACGAAACCAGCCCTACAGGAGAGATTAAAGGGGTGAAATAAAAGTAAAAAGGCCCCAAGAGTGATACAGAACAGAAAGTCACAATCTATAGAAACAAAGACTTTACTGGCAAAATGGCATCATTAAAATAATATCTCTCAATCAGTCTCAATGTAAATGGCCTAAATGCTCCCATAAAATTCCACAGGGTTGAAGATTGGATAAAAAGATATGACCCATCCATTTGCTGTCTGCAAGAGACACATTTTGAACCTAAAGATACATTCAAACTGAAAGTAAAGGGATGGAATACCATCTTTCA
>NC_048238.1:23717829-23718704 GCF_002007445.2 Ailuropoda melanoleuca | reverse complement strand
TGGATTTTAAACTAAAGACTATAGTTAGAGACACAGAAGGGCACTATATTATTCTTAAATGATGTATCCAACAAGTAAATATGACAATTATATATGCCCCCAACAGGGGAGCAGCAAGATACACAAGCCAAATCTTAACCACAATAAAGAGACGCATAGATAAAAATACACTAATAGTAGGGGACCTCAACACTCCACTATCAGCAATAGACAGAGCACCAGAGCAGAAAACCAACAGACACAAGAGTTTTGAATGCCATACTTGACGAGTTGGACCTCATAGATATATATAGAACACTACACCCCAGAACCAAAGAATACTCATTCTATTCTAATGCCCATGGAACATTCTCAAGAATAGACCATGTTCTGAGTCACAAAACAGGTCTCGACCGACACCAAAAGACTGAAATTNAAAGATTGAAATTATCCCCTGCATATTCTCAGACCACAACGCTCTGAAATTGGAACTCAACCACAAGGAAAAACCTGGAAGAAACTCAAACACTTGGAGGCTAAGAACCATCCTGCTCAAGAATGACTCGATAAACCAGGAAATCAAAAAACAAATTAAACAATTTATGGAGACCAACGAGAATGAATACACAACGGTCCAAAACCTATGGGATACTGCAAAGGCAGTCCTAAGGGGGAAATACATAGCCATCCAAGCCTCACTCAAAAGAATAGAAAAATCTAAAATGCAGTTTTTATATTCTCACCTCAAGAAACTGGAACAGCAACAGAGGGACAGGCCTAATCCACTCACGAGGAAGCAGTCGACCAAGATTAGAGCATAAATCAATGATTTAGAAACCAGGAGTACAGTAGAGCAGATCAACAGAACTAGAAGCTGGTTGTTTGAGAGAATCAAT
>NC_048238.1:23620464-23717537 GCF_002007445.2 Ailuropoda melanoleuca | reverse complement strand
CGTTACCTTGGAATTAACTTAACCAGAGACGTAAAGGACCTATATGCTAGAAACTATAGATCACTTTTGAAAGATATTGAGGAAGACATAAAAAGATGGAAAAATATTCCATGCTCATGGATTGGAAGAATTAACATAGTTAAAATGTCCATACTACCCAGAGCAATCTACACTTTCAATGCTATCCCGATCAAAATACCGAGGACATTTTTCAAAGAACTGGAACAAATAGTCCTTAAATTTGTATGGAACCAGAAAAGGCCCCGAATCTCCAAGGAACTGTTGAAAAGGAAAAACAAAGCTGGGGGCATCACAATGCCGGATTTCGAGCTGTACTACAAAGCTGTGATCACAAAGACAGCATGGTACTGGCACAAAAACAGACACATCGACCAATGGAACAGAATAGAGAACCCAGAAATGGACCCTCGGCTCTTTGGGCAACTAATCTTTGATAAAGCAGGAAAAAACATCCGGTGGAAAAAAGACAGTCTCTTCAATAAATGGTGCTGGGAAAATTGGACAGCTACATGCAAAAGAATGAAACTTGACCACTCTCTCACACCATACACAAAAATAAACTCCAAATGGACGAAAGACCTCGATGTGAGACAAGAATCCATCAAAATCCTAGAGGAGAACATAGGAAGCACNCATCAAAATTCTAGAGGAGAACATAGGCAACAACTTCTATGACATCGGCCAGAGCAACCTTTTTCACGACACATCGCCAAAGGCAAGAGAAATAAAAGATAAAATGAACTTATGGGACTTTATCAGGATAAAGAGCTTCTGCACAGCCAAGGAAACAGTCAAAAAAACTAAGAGACAGCCCACGGAATGGGAGAATATATTTGCAAAGGACACCACAGATAAAGGACTGGTATCCAAGATCTACAAAGAACTTCTCAAACTCAATATGCGAGAAACAAATAATTCATAAAATGGGCAGAAGATATGAACAGAAGCTTTTCCAATGAGGACATACAAATGGCTAACAGACACATGAAAAAATGTTCAAAATCATTAGCCATCAGGGAAATTCAAATCAAAACCACACTGAGATACCACCTTACGCCAGTTAGAATGGCAAAGATAGACAAGGCAAGAAACAACAATTGTTGGAGAGGATGTGGAGAAAGGGGATCCCTCCTACATTGTTGGTGGGAATGCAAGTTGGTACAGCCACTCTGGAAAACAGTGTGGAGGTCCCTTAAAAAGTTAAAAATTGAACTACCCTATGACCCAGCCATTGCACTACTGGGTGTTTACCCCAAAGATACAGACGTAGTAAAGAGAAGGGCCATATGCACCCCAATGTTCATAGCTGCATTGTCCACAATAGCCAAATCATGGAAGGAGCCGAGATGCCTTTCAACAGATGCCTGGATTAAGAAGCTGTGGTCCATATATACAATGGAATATTACTCAGCTATCAGGAAGAACGAATTCTCAACATTTGCTGCAACATGGACGGCACTGGAGGAGATAATGCTAAGTGAAATAAGTCAAGCAGAGAAAGACAATTATCATATGATTTCTCTCATCTATGGAACATAAGAACTAGGAAGATCAGTAGGGGAAGAAAGGGATAAAGAAAGGAGGGTAATCAGAAGGGGGAATGAAGCGTGAGAGTCTAAGGACTCTGAGAAACAAACTGAGGGCTTCAGAGTGGAGGGGGGTGGGAATGGGATAGACTGGTGATGGGTAGTAAGGAGGGCACATATTGCATGGTGCACTGGGTGCTATACGCAACTAATAGAACTTTACATCAGAAACCAGGGATGTACTGTATGGTGATTAACATAATATAATAAAAAAATTAAAATAAATAAGTTTGTGTGTGTGTGTATGTGTGTGTATTGTGTCTTTGGTTATAGTATCAGGGTAATGCTGGTGTCATAGAATGAATTTGGAAGCATTTCTTCTTGCATTTTTTTTTTTTCAACAGAAGGACACTTTTAACTCTTCTTTAAATTTTTGGTAGAATTCACCTTTGAAACCATCTGATTCTGAACTTTTGTTTGTGAGTTTTTCATTGCTGATTCCATTTCATTACCAGTAATCAGTCTCTTCAGATATTCTATTTCTTCATGACTTAGTCTTGGAAGATTGTCTTGCTTCTAGGAATTTATTCTAGATTGTCTAATTTGTTGGCATATAATTGTTTATATTATTAACTTATGAACATTTGTATTTTTCAGTATTGATTGTAATTTTCCCTCTTTGATATCTGATTTTATTTATTGGGACTCTTTCTCTCTCTTCCTTGGTGAGTCTGGAAAGGTTTGTCTGTTTTAGTTATCTTTTCAAAGAACCAGCAAATCAACTCTTCGTTCCATTGATCTTTTTTTATTTCTTTTTAGTCTCTATTTCATTTATTTCTGCTCTGATCTTTATGTTTCCTTCCTTCTACTAACATTGGACTTTGTTCTTTATTTTCTAGTTTGCTTAGATGTAAAGTAGATTGTTTTGATGTTTTTCTTGTTTCTTAAGATAGGCCTATACTGCTGTAAACTTCCCTTTAGAAGTGCTTTTGCCTTGTCCCCAAACGGTTCTACCATTACATTTCCATTTTCATTTGTCTAAGATACTTTTTGATTTCCTCTTTAATTTCTTCATTGACTGATTGTTAAGTAGCATGTTGTTTAGTTTCCACGTGTTTTTGTTTTTTCCAATTTTCTCGTAATTGATTTCTAGTTTCATACCATTGTGATCAGAAAAGATGCTTGATATGATTTTATTCTTCTTAAATTTATTGAGACTTGTTTTGTGGTCTAACGTGTGATCTATCCTGGAGAACGTTCAATGTGCACTTGAATAGATGTGTATTCCACTGTTTGGGGATAGATTATTCTGTATCCATCTGTTAAGTCCTTGTGGTCCAATGTGTCATTCATAGATGGTGCTCACCTCACTCTGAAAAGCACTTGTAGCAACCCTGACAATGTCAGTCCCAGGCTTCTACAAGAATCGTAACTCCCACCCAGCTTCATGCTCAGCCACCCACTCAACCAGACATGGATGCATAGGAAGAAGTAAAAGATACTGCCCCTGTGTGGTAGTTACCTGCACATTTCTAAAGGTCATTAGTGCTCTAGCTAAATATAGGGCTCCCAAGCTCAGACTTGATAAGGTAAGAGACAACGTTTTACTTGAAAGAGTTGGCAAGAAGGAAATCTTGATCCCAAGGAGGTTTAGGGAATTGCACCCAATGGTTTGTGCATATGAAATGCTGAAAATTAACTGTACAACAAAGTAATAATCTATGTTAGATTGCTTTCAAAATCACGCTTTAGCAAAATAAAAACAAAATATGAACTTTATTCTTTCTCCTTTGTCTAGTACTACAACATTTGAACATACAAACAAGCTTTCTTGTAAAATATATCTTTAATTTGAAGGATGAAAAAGGTTAAAAAGGAGAATGGAGCAAGGAGAAAAGAAAAAGTACAAGTATTCTACAAGACTGATGACTTCAAGTGAATATTCTTGTATAAAAAAACAGTAGAAACTTTTTCAAAATCTCTAATTTTTATCCTTAAAATGAACCATGTTATTTTAACTGTGGAAAAGAATCAATCAGAAATCCAAAATTATTATTTTCAAGTAATTGACAAAACTGCAGTCACAGTGAGATTTTCACATATCTCTTTCAGCCCTTACAGATCAGTAGACATGCTGATCAAATTTAAAAATGCAACAGACAGTAAACAACAAGCTCCATGCTGCAAAAGTTCATATAATTAATTTAAAAGACTGACCTGAGACATTTTCTCAGAAGTCAGAGGAAAAAGTTAATGAAATCAAGCTGATGAGTAAAAAGATAAGAGAGCTGGAGGACAGATCCAGGAAATTCAATATATATAATAAGAATCCCATAAAGAGAGAACAAAGAGAACCAAAGGTAAGCAAAAAAAGTGACCAAAAGTTCCACAAACATAAGAACGAATTGAAGTTCAAGTGGAAGGGGCTTGAGAATAGGAAAAAATAAATTATAATAGCCACAGTTTATTTAGTCCTTACTTAAGATAATGGAACTGTATTGTTTTCAGCCACTAAATTTGTGGTGATTTGTTAGAGCAGCAATGAGAAACTAATAGAGAAATAGAAGATAAAATGAAGAAAACCACAGTCATGGCAGAATATTTAAAATGTAGCAATAAGTTTTGAAAGAACAAGTAATAAGGGAATATAGGAAATAGTGTGATAAGTAGTTTACATAACAGGATATTAAATTGAACTGTTTAGGCTCTGTGCCAGTTTGCTCAGGGTAAGTCACAAAATGACCATATAGGGTTTAGAAACAAGAAACTTATAAGTAATCATTATTTTAAATTTCTGATGCACATGTTCTAAGTAAAAAAATATTGAGTACTAGAGAGGATTTTTTTTAAAAAGAGGTCACTGTTATGTTTTTGAACTGATGTACATTATTAGAGGAACAGATATGGGCAACATAAGGGGAAGAGAATTTCAGAATTTACTTTACAAAGCCTTATGGACAAGAAAGAAAACCTCAGAAGAAATATGGTGTAGGACAATGGGAAGGATATTGAGTTGACAACTGTGGACAAGCCTTCGCCAACTTCAAGGGGATTGTTATTAAGTAATTTCCTTAGAGGACAACTACAAAAAAATACCTTTATTTCTAAATAGACTCTAGACTTCAGTACTTGACTCAGCCATAGGAAGCCCATGACACATGGATACCAGTCAAGTGAAGCCTTTCTGAACCCCTAATTCCTCTTGCTCCCTCCTCACCTTATTACTAAAGGAGCCAGACACCGCCTAGAAATTGGGAAGGATGGCACAAATGACAGAAGGAATTTGTTATAAAATAAAAGAAGTAAAAATAATCTTTTGATAACTGGGTAATTTTGTAGGGGGAGAAATAACTCTCTGTGTCATACTACACACCAATTTTCAGAAGAAAAAAAGACTTAAATGTACAAAATAGAACAAAAAACTAATTTGATGAACACTTGGGAGGGTTCCTGTACAATCAGGAATTGGGGGAAATCTTCCTACTTTAGGCAAAGTTTAGAAGCCTCATATGAAAGACTGATAATTAAATACATATTATTTAAAAATCTGCCTAGCAAAAAATACCATAAGCAAAGTCAAAAGACAGCAGACTATGAAAAAATATTTGTAATTCATATCACAAGTAAAAGGATATTACCCCTAATATCTCAATATCTAACCACCCCCCAAAAATGGTTAATGGACATAAACAGATGATTTACAGAAGAGGAAATACAAATGAATCCTAAATATGTAGAGGCATTCTTTTTTGCTGCTAAAAAGAGATGTAAATTAAAACACTGAGGTATTTTTCACCTATCAATTTTAAATTTTTTTTAATTGCCAATACACACAGTGCTGGCAAGTCTACAGGGAAATATGCACTTATATGGTTCTGGTTGGAATTATAATTTCTACAACTATCTGGAGCGAATTTGGCAATATCTATCAGAATTATACCCTCCCGTCCAGCAATTTCACTTTCTGGAATTTATTCTGTAGGTATATTCACTATGTGAATAGAATTTATTCATCCATTGTTTATAAAAAATGCTAAAACCAAAAATGAAAACCATGAATATCCAACAATAAAATACTGGTTAATTTTATCATGGTAAATCCGTAAGTAAAATATAGCTGGCTAAAAGAATACAGAAGCTCTTATAAATTGTTAGAGAAAGATCTCCAAGAAATATTAAGTAAAAGGGAACAAAAAACACAGTGTATTGAAGTAATTTTATTGGAATAGGGAGAGGTTAATATATCTTCATATTTGCTAACATTTGCTTTTAAATCTTTGGAAGGATACACAAGAATTATTAATAGTCACTACTCAGAGAGGAGGAAGTGCGTTGTTACCCAGATGGGAAGGAGGGAGCTTTTTCACTGTACAACTTGTTCTATAAATAAATTTTAAATTTTTGACCCATGTAAAAATTTATTCCAAAAATGTTAAAAATAGAATAAAATATACATTACTAAGAATAGTAAATTTTTTATAAACAGAAGATGAAATGATACACTTAAACAATAGAACTTAGAACTTGAGAATAACAATGAATTACATAAAACTCAGCCAATGCTGACCTAGAATAAAGGACTAAAGATGTAGCATGTGAGATTATGAGTGAGAAAAAAACATAACTACATGTAAAAAGGAGTTTGTAAATATAAAAAGCCATTTTAGGGCAAATAGTCCCTATGCTTTTTCCTGCCAATAATTTGTCAGTTGTATTCCCACACTGAATAAACATCTATACATTTTCATACCATTGTGTCTCCCTTTACAAACATTATGTTTATGACAACATCTTCACTAGAAATTTGTATTTATAGAAGTTAACTGCCCTAGGAAATAGATTACACGAGGAATGCCAAGAAACACAGGCTTTCTTCATGCATTGTGAAATTGTCTCCTTGAAAACGAGTTGTTGTTGTTTTTTCTGAGCACACAGATTAACAGTGTGCATTAACAGTGACATTATATTCTCATTGTCTCCATAAAAGCCTTGAGTTTCATTCGGGAACTAGATTTTTATGTTTTAATTGTAAAGTGGGATAGTTGAGATATATCTACTTTTAATTAATCCAAATGAACAAAGAGCAAAATAAAATTGACTGATACAATCCTTAAAAACTATTAGTATATTTATTATTCTCCAGGTTTACCTAAAAAATTCCAAATATATATGCCCTAACTATAAAAATGTAAATATCATTCATTCAATTAAAAATGTAATAGGGTTGGACAAAAAAGAAATAAATACAGTCTTATAATACTTTATGTACACTAAAATTACTTAAAATTAAACTTATGTGAATTAAGCTGTATATATTACTAAAGTGCTAATTTCTGGCAAGTGATTTTTTAATGATGTTGAATAAACATACAGAATACATGAAAAAAATGATAAAATTCTGTCAGTAATTAGTTGGAAATTTGCTGTTTGGCATTATCTAACTTCTAATATGGAGTAAGATTGTAAAATTTTTTTGGTAAGCCGGAAGTTAAAGATTTTCATGCATTATGGTTCTAAGAAGTAATCAGTGTCATTGGTCACCAACATTTTGCAGTTTTAAAAATCCCAAAAATGATGAATCACTGACCTCTACCTCTGAAACCAATACATTATATGTTAATTAATTGAATTTAAATAAATAATAAAAAAATTTTTAAATCCCCCCAAACAGCAATGAACAAGTGGAATCACAATACCCATTTACATTGCCACCCCCAAAATTGAAATATTTAGATACAGATATTGTGCATATTGTGTTATATTTATATGAGGAAACTACAAGACTGATGAAAAATAAACAACTAAAGAAAGAGCGTATACTCCATATTCATAGGTAGGAAGTCTCATTATTTTCAAGACTCAGTTCTGCCCAATTTGATCTATAAATTCCAATGAAAATTCCAATCCAATAGCAATTCCAATAAAAATTCCAAAAAGTTATTTTATGCATATCGGTAACCTGTTTCTAAAGTTTATATGGAGAGGTAAAAGACTGAAGATAGTTACAATATTGAAAGAGAAGAACAAAATTGGAGGACTGACATATTTGACTTAAGGATTTACTATAATGTTGTAGTAATCATGACAGCGTGGTATTGGTAAGAGAATAGAAAAATACGTCAGTGGTACAGAATAGATAGCTCAGAAATAGATCCCCATAAATATAGTCAACTGAGGGTGCCTAGGTGGCTCAGTTAGTTAAGTGTCCCACTCTTGATTTTTGGCTCAGGTATGATCTTAGGGTCCTGGGATCAAGCCCCACATCAGGCTCTGTGCTCAGTGGGGAGTCTGCAGGAGATTCTCTACCTCTCCCCCTCCTTTTCCCTCTGCCCCTCCCCTCTGCTCAAATAAATAATCTTTAAAAAAATATAGTCAACTGATCTTTGACAAAGGAGTAAAGGCAATAAAATGGAACAAAGATCTTTTCAAAGAATGGTGCAGCAACAAATGGACGTCTACATGGGACAAAAAATGAATCTAGGCACAGATCTTATATCTTTCACAAAAATTAAGTTGAATCACAGACCTATCTAAATGGAAAATGGAAAACTATGAAACACCTAGATTGAGCATAAGAGAAAACCCAAATGACCTTGAACATGATAATGATTTTTTAGATACAACACTAAAGACTCGATCCATGAAAGAAAGAATTAATATGCTAGACTGCTGTAAAACTAAAAATTTCTGTTCTATGAAAGACCATGTCAAAATAATAAAAAGACAAGCTACACACTGGGAGAAAATATTTGCAAAAGATAAATATGATAAAGGACTGTTACCCAAATTCTACAAAGAACTTTAAAAACTGAACGTGAAGAAAACAGTCTGATTAAAAATGTGCTATAGACCTTAACAGACCCCTCACCAAAAGATGACATACAGATGGTAAATAAGCATATGAAAGTATGCTGCACATCACCTGTCATCAGGGCAATGCAACTTCAAAGAAGATACTATTGCACACCTGTTAGCATGCCCCAAATCTGGAATACTGATTGGGATAGGCCGGTGATGGGTATTAAGGAGGGCACATATTGTGTGGTGCACTGGGTGTTATACACAAGCAATGAATCATGGAACATTATATCAAAAACTAAGGATATACTGTATGGTGACTAACATAACATAATAAAAAATTATTATAAAAAAACCTGCCTGTGGATGTTTATAGCAGCATTATTCATAATTGCTACAACTTGGAAGCAATCAAGATATACTTCAGTAGGTGAATGTGTGTTATACTTCCAGACAGTGGAATATTGTTCAGTACTGAAAAGAGATGAGCTATCAAGCCAGGAAGAGACATGAAAGAACCTTAAGCACATATTGCCAAGTGAAAGAAGCCAATCTGACAAGGTTTCCAACTGACATATGTTTCCAACTGTGACATTTTGGAAAAAGCAAAACTCTGGAAACAAAAAAAGATGCATAGTTGCCCGGGATGGTACAGTAGAGAGATGAATAAAACACACTGGATTTCGGGGGCAGGGAAAATACTCTGTATGATACAATGATGGATATGTTAATATACATCTGTCCAAACCCATACAATGTCAAATACCCAGAGTGAACTCTAAGGTAACTTATAGACTATAGGTGATAATGATGTGTCAATGCAGATTAATCAGTTACAACAAATTTTTAATCTGTTCGGGAATGTTGATAATAGGGGAGGCCATATATGGCTCAGGGCAGGGTGTATAAAAGAAATTTCTAACTTCCCCTTCAACTTTGCTGAGATACTAAAACTGCTCTATAAAATTAAAGTCTAAAAAATCCTTAAATACATCAAAGTATAAGTAGAGATACGATTTAGATACTCCTCTGAGCAATCAAGATATTATTCTTACTCAGTTTTCACCGTTTATTCTGATTTAAATTTGTTTTATTTTTCTTTGGAACTTTCAGAGACTGTAATTCTTACTTTTCATAGTCTGATTCAATTTTCCAACCTTATCTCACACCACATTTCACACAAATTTCTTCAGACACAGACTCCTTTCTCCCTTGACCGGATATAATCTACTTATTCAAAACTGTCTTTCTTTCCAAATTCCTTATATCTAGAACATAATTTTCCATATTCATTTCTCAAAATCTTAACGATTGTGGTAGCACTATCTAATATTTTACTAACTTTGTGATGTGTTCTCAATAGAGCTTAATAACCTGCTTTTTCCATATATATGTTATATTTTGACACATACATAAAATTATTTTTTATTATGCTCAGTTAGCCAGCATATAGTACATCATTAGTTTTTGATGTAGTGTTCAACGATTCATTAGTTGTGTATAACACCCAGTGCTCATCACAACACATGCCCTCTTTAATACCCATCACCCGGTTACCCCCTCCCCCCACCCCTTTCCCCTCTGTAACCCTCAGTTTGTTTCTCAGAGTCCAGAGTCTCTAGTTTTTAAATATTTTGTGTATTAGACCTGTCCCTCATCATAGTGGAAACTTATTGAGGGCAGTAACCTTTGTAAATATACTTTTATATCCATCACAATCTTGAACATACTAGTTCTCAAAGTGTAGTTTTGAAACCATGGCAACAGCATCACCTGATGTTATGGGCTGAACCATGTTTCCCCAAAATTCATATCTTGAAGGCCTAGCCCCCAATGTGACTATATTTGGAGATTGGGCGTTTAGAGTGATAATTAAGGTTAGAAAGGTCATAAGGGTGGGATCCTGATCTGATGGAACTGGTGACCTTACAAGATGAGGAACAGATATGGGAGCTCTCTCACTCCAAATACACGTGGAGAAGTAGTCATGTAAGCACACAGAAAGATGCCAGATGCCTACAAGCCAAGACAAAAGGCCTTACAATGAAAACTATCTTGCTGGTACTTTGATTTGGACTTCCCAGTCTTCAGAACTGTGAGAAATAAATTTCTGCTGTTTAAGTCACCCAGTCACTGGTATTTTGTTATGGCAGCCCAGGAGACTAATACAACTGAGAGATTGTTAGAAATTCAGACTCTTGGGCTCCATTCCAGACCAGAAGCTCTGGAGTTGAAGCTAAGGAGACTGCGTTGTAATAAACCTTCTAGGGGATTTTGATGCAACCAAAAGTTTGAGAACTACTGACCTAACATTAGTATATTAGGGTGTATTGAGGAATTAGAGTAATGCATTTGATACTTTGACTAGAAATACATGTATTTCCCATATAGGTTTGACTTTTTAAGACTTTGATATTATGCATTCCTAAGGCAATTTTACAAGGCAAGAGCCTTATATTTTAACAGCTACACCCTACATACCTAGTTTTGAACACTCTTGAATTTTACCATTAAATCCTCATGCGGATGTCTAAAACTATCTCCTTCGAACTGGGCTTCGGTTTTGTCACTGCTCGTTTGTCCCTCCCATTGTTATTCTTCATTTCTTTTCTATATTTTTATAGTGTGAAAATGGCTGCAAGAGATTAGGATAATTCATTTCCCAAATAAATAGCTTCTGGCTTTAGTCTTCACATCCAATATTTAAAAAGCTTGAAGACTTTTTAGAGAGTCCATGTAAGTATGAAGAAAAGGTTTCAATGGAAATCAAAATGAGTTAGTGAGAAAATCTGCACCCTATTGATAGTGGCACTTTTGTTCTGAGGGCTTGGTAATATGAGAAATTGAAGAATACCATTAGAGTTACTGACTTGAAACATATCCAGCATTACTTTGTTAAAGTGTTCTGTACTGCAGAAAATATATTTTTAATAGACACTTTGCCATCTTCACTGCATAAATATGATTTTAAATGTTAAGGAAAAGACCACATGTAAACATGTACCATTATGTACACTTGAAAAGAAAGAATTTGCCATTTGGCCTTCTTTAGCAATATCTTCTCTTAATTATAGAATACAAAAGTTGTATTTCAAAATTTGTCATTGTGTGAAAGGAACTCAGCAAAATGCTGTCCTCCCAAACATTTAAAGATTTATAATTAAAGAGCTGTCTGCTGAACAATTGAGTTTATTCATGATGTAAGTTATTCACCTTCAAATGCCTTTTACCATGATAGATTGGAGAAAAAAGTAAGAATCAAGTATTTCTCTGCAATTCAGATTACAAAATATACTAAATACTTCCACTAACTCATACTTTGAAAGCCTGTGAATATCTTGTATAAAAACCAAATTGTGACACAATGTTCATGAAACCCAAAAGGTTTCCAAAAGTGAAAGTTTCCTTTTATGCTTTAAAATCTTCTTGAACCATTTTCTAGTGCCGTGTGACCTCAATTCCAATTAAGATGAACTCACTAGATTTCAGGGGATCGTGACTCCTTGTTGGCAGCGCCCATACCTTCTTTTTCTTTGTATCCCCCAGTAGATAGCGTGGGACTTGAAAGATAGCTGTTTAAATATTATTAGATATGTTTTAGTTAGTAGAGATACAAAGAGAGTTGAGTATAGAATCCTTAGAAGTTGATTGAGAAAAGCTTGTTTCCTAGACTTGTATGAACTAGCGCATTTACTGAAGAAGTGCACATAAATTAAATTGAAAGAATGAGTTGTAGAGGGTTCTGTTATCAAAAATCATGACATGGTTCATTGAATTTTCAAAACAGTCAATCATAAATTATACTCCTCACTCCTGCTATCAATGATGGATCAAAATTTCAAAGCTACCTACTAGTGCGTGTGTGTGTGTGCGTGCGTGCGTGCACCTGTACATGCATGTGTGTATATGCATATACCTTAAGTAGGCCATTGTGTTTAATTTAGAACAGGTGACTCAGACTATTCATCACTAATAATTATTTTGTCTTATGAGTTGAAAGGTAGGAGTCAATTTGAGTGATTCTGTTCATGATTTTCCTGTGGATTACAATGCATTTGAAACTATTTTTTCTGTATTTGGCTTTTTTCTGACTGATAAATTTTTAAAAATGTGTTTGAGGGAAGACTGCCTTTTCTGACTTTGGATATGAACTTTTTTCTTGTCTGGAAAGGTTTTCATTCGGATCTTTTAAGTCTGCAATTCTATCTATTGTAAACTTGGCAAAACCATATTTTCTCTCTCATGACTACTTCAAAGTTTTGGATTGTTTTGGGATAATTGAATTTAAAAATGTAAGCTTCTTGTAAAGAATAACTAAATTTTAAGATATTTTTAAATGTTTAAATGTAAAAAATTATGACATGTTATCAAGATTTTAAAATAATTTCTTCCTCTGTGAAACTGAGGAAAAGGGATCCAACGGCTGGATGTGTAAATACAGACAGGTACGAATACAGAAACACCTTCTGATATCCTCTATTATTCAAGTGAATTTTTCTGAAGAGGTAAAGATTGTGCAAAATTACAATGGAAGATTAAAGGTGGGACAGAGACAAATGCAGTAGGGTTACTAACAATGGGCTGTTGGAAGACTGAGAGAAACATGACCATCAAATTAGTTGCAATCCATTTGTCTAATTTGGTGCTGGACTTTTAAAAAAAAATCTCCTTTATTTTTCCTTGCCAACCGTTAAGACTTTCGGTGGAAACAGTCATAAAGCCACAGGCCCCTGTCTAAGTAATTTTTATTGCCTGTATTTTTCTTCCCATTGTCCCCATCTACCATTCTGTTACACCCCAAGATAAAATAATACTTGGAAAAATAATTTCTTACTGGAAAAATTTACAAATTCTTTATCTGAAGTAAAGCAACACAATTATATTGGGGTAAATGTTGGTATTAAGGAAGGTCTCCAGATAGATTAAGGTAAGAAATAAACCTATAATCTCATCATATATTATTTACATATTGGATTCATGCCCCCCAATAAAGGTGTGTGTGGTGGGGTAGGAGGGGTCGAATCTGAGGTCAAACAAGCTTGAAGACTCTAGATTAAAGCAGATTGAAGAGATCCCATGATAACAGGGTTTGTCAGGGCTAATTACATAGGGAAGCACCAAGAGGGGTAGGATGTTTCTAAGAGGCCAAAGAACATTCTGGGGGGTATGCTTTCTGTGTGTGTGTGCTTTTTACCCTGCAGCATCTTTTCATGTACAAATTAGAAGTATGACACCTCAGGAAAGTCTGGTAGAGTGCAAAACTGCAAACATCACTTTCAAATGTATTACAGTATTATGACTTACAGAAAAGAGCATAGGCTTTGAAATAAGACCTATTTTTGAAAATATATTGTTTGAAATGCTAATCTCATGTAACGTCGGAAAAATCGACCTCTTTGAGACTTATCTGTTAGTTTATGAAACAAGGTAATAAAATCACCTCGTCTATAATAATTGTACCCCATTCTCTTTTTTTCTTGTATAAACAAGAGATTTTTAAAAATCATGTCCCTTAAGTCTCATGTTCTTTTCCGTCTTTACACAATATTCTTCACTGTGCTTCCATCTGAAATATGATTTATCTTCCTGTTCACCCATGTTTTCTTCTAGACCGTTTATTCCATGGTTAAACCCACCTGTTAATGTCTTAATTTTAGTTATGGTATACTTCTGTTCTGGAATTCCTATTTGATTCATTTTTATATATATTTCAGCTCTTTAGAAAAACTCTCTAGTTTTCCTTTGTTTTATTGAATTTATTAATCCTGGTTACCTTAAAATCTATGTTTGCTAAAACCAGTATGGGTTTTATCTTTTCCATTTGTATATAACTTTTTTCTTTGCATTTGGTCATTTTGTCTTATTTCCTGAAATGAGTTATAATATTCCTTGAAATGCCTGCCACTAAATGAATTGAATTTTCTTCCAACATATAATTAGTTCAAAGCAGATCATTGTGATTTCTTCATATATGGGAATAACTCGAGGCTATGGATTTTTTTTATTGAGCTATAATTGACATATAGCATTGTAAGTTTCAAGTGATTTAATGATTTGATATTTGTATACAGTGTGAAATGGTCACCACAGTGTCTAGTCACCAATCATTACCATACAAAGTTAAATTTTTTTTCTTAGGATAAGAACTTTTAGGATTTACTCTCCTTGTAACTTTCAAGTATGAACTACAATGTTTTTCAATAGTCACCACGCTGTACATTACTTCCCCATGACTTACTTTATAATTGAAGTTCAAACATCTTGACCTCCTTCACCCATTTTACCTACCCACCAACTACCCTCCCCTCTAGCAAATCTCATTCCCTTCTATGTGTTTTGTTTTGTTTGTCCACTTGGTTTGTTTAGATTCCACATACCTGTGAAATCATATGGTATTTGTTTTTATCTGAGTTATTTCACTTAGCAGTTCCCTCAAGGTCCATTTGTGTTGTCCCAAATGGAAAGATTTCATTTTTTTATAGTCGAGTAGTATTCCATTGTACATGTACACATCTTCATCTTCAAAAAAACTTTAGTTGATGAATAGTAGACATGCAGTGTTATATCAGTTTTTGGTGTACAACATAGTGAATCTATCTATCTATATATATATATATATATATATATATATATATATATATATAGCAAAATTCTCACCATAAGTGTAGTTGACATCTTTGCATAGTAGTCACCATGCAAACTTACTACAATGTTATTGACTATATTCCCTATGCTGTACTTTTAATCCCTGTGGCTTATTTATTTAATAACCGAAAGTTTGTACCTCTTAATCCCCTTCCACACATTTCACCCATCCCCCCACAACACTCCTTGCTGACAACCACCAGTTCTCTGTATTTATGAGTCTGTTTCTGTTTTGTATTTTTGTTTTGTTTTTCAGATTCCACATATGAGATTATCGGCATTTGTCTTTCTCTTATTTGACTTATTTCATTTAGCATTGTACCCTCTAGGTCCATGCATGTTGTCATGATGGTAAGATTTCATTCTTTGTTATGGCTAATATTACATTAGCTATAATATTTCATCTCATCTTCTTTATCCATTTATAAATCAGTGGACACTTAGAATGCTTTCATATCTTAGCTATTTTAAATAATACTGCAAAAAACATCAGAGTGCATCTATCTTTACAAATTAGTGTTTTCATTTTCTTTCGGTAAATACCCAGCAATGGAATCATACGGTATTTCTATTTTTTATATTTTGAGGAATCTTCATACTGTTTTCCACAATAGCTGCACCAATTTTCATTCATGTTAACAGGGCATCAGGTTTCTTATTTCTTCACACAAACACCTGTTGTATCTTGTCTTTTTGATAATAGTCACTCTGACTAGTGTGAGATAATATCTCATTGTGGCTTTGTTTTTTAAGATTTTATTTATTTTAGAGAGAGAGAGAGCATGAACAGGGGGAAGGGCAGAGGGAGAAGGAGAAGCAGACTCTCTGCTGACCAGGAAGCCTGATGCAGGGCTTAATCTCAGGATCATGGGATCATGACTTGAGCCAAAGGTAGATGCTTAACTGACTGGGCCATGCAGGTGCCCCTCACTGTGGTTTTGATTTGCATTTCCCTGATGATTAGTGATGTTGAGCATCTTTTCATGTGTATATTAGCCATCTGTATATCTTCTTTGGAAAATGTCTGTTCACATTTGCTGTCCATTTTTTAATCGGACTATTTGTTTTTTGGTGTTGAGTTGTTTGTGTTCTTTATTTATTTTAGCTATTAACTCACATCAGATACATCATTTGCAAATACCTTTTCCCATTCAGTAGGTTGCCTTTATTTTGTCGAAAGCTTCCTTGGCTAGGAAAAGCTTTTTACTTCAATGTAGTCTGTAGTAACCATGTGCGTATTTTTGCTTTTATTGCTGTTCCTTGAAAAGACAGACCCCCCCCCAAATATTGCTATAACAATGTCAAACAGCTTATTGCCTATGTTTTCTTCTAGGAGTTTTATAGTTTCTGGTCTTAAAGTTAGGTCTTTCATCCATTTTAAGCTTATTTTTGTATATGATATATGAAAGTGGTCCAGTATCATTATTTTGCCTATAGCTGTCTACTTTTCCCAACAGCATTTATTGAAGGGACTGTCTTTTTCCCCATTGCATATTGTTGCTTCCTTTGTCATAGGTTAATTGACCATTTAAGAATGGTTTTATTTCTGGGCATTCTTTTTTGTTCCGTTGATCTCTGTGTTCATTTCTGTGCCAATACCATAGGGTTTATATTACTGTAGCTTTGTAGTATAATTTGGAATTGGGGACTGTCTTTTTCAAGTTTACTTTAGCTATTCATGAGTCCTTTGTGGTTCCATACACATATTAAGATCATTTTTCACAGAACTTTAACAAATATTGTTTATATTTTGATAGAGATTGCATTGAATTTGTAGATTGCTTTGGGTTATATGGACATTATAATGATATTAATTCTCATAATCCATAAGAATGGTATATCATTTTATTTATTTGTATCATCTTGAATTTCTTTTGTCTATATCTTATAGTTTTCAAATTACAGTTCTTTCACCTCAGTTAAATTTATTCCTAGGTATTTTATTCTTTTCAATGCAATCATACAATGCATTGTTTCCTTAATGTCTCTTTTTGCTACTTCATCATTAGTGTATAGAAATAAAACAGATTTACACATATTAATTTCATGTCCTACAACTTTATTGAATTCATTTATTCTAATAGATTTTTGGTTAAGTCTGTATTTGGTGTCAGTTTATCAGCAAATAGTGATAGTTTTACTTTTTCCTTTCCAACTTGGATGCCTTTTATGGTTTGTTTGATTACTGTGGCTAGAACTTCCAGTAGTAGGTTGAATAAAAGGAGTAGGAATGGGCCTTCTTCTCTTGTTTCTGATCTTAGAGGAAAAGTTTTCAGCTTTTCACCATTCCATATGATGTTAGCTCTGTATTTGTCATATAAAGGCTTTATTATGTTGTGGTATGTTCTCTCTCAT
Organism: Ailuropoda melanoleuca; assembly: GCF_002007445.2. Classification (NCBI taxonomy): domain Eukaryota; kingdom Metazoa; phylum Chordata; class Mammalia; order Carnivora; family Ursidae; genus Ailuropoda; species Ailuropoda melanoleuca. The sequence continues at coordinate 23,700,192 of NC_048238.1, read as the reverse complement.
TCTTGCTCTCTCTCTCTCTCCAATTTGTTGAGAGTTTTTATTATAAATGGATGTTGAATTTTGTCACATGCTTTTTCAGCATCTATTGAGACAATTACATGATTTTTGTACTTCATTTGGTTAATGTGGTGTATTACATTGCCTTGTGGATATCGAAGCTTCCTTGCATTCCTGGAATAAATCCCACTTGGTTTCACTTTTAATGTATTGTTGAATTTGGATTTTAACATTTTGTGGAATATTTTTACATCTATGTTAATTGGGGATGTTGCTCTTTAATTTTCTTGTTTTGTAGTGTTTTTGTCTAATGTTGATATCACGGTAATGCTGGCTTCATAGAATGGATTTGGAAACATCATATTCCTCTTCAATTGTTTGGAATAGTTGAGAAGGATAGGTATTAACTCTCCTTTAAATGCTTGGTAGAAATCACATGTGAATCCCTTTGGTCCTTGACTTCTTTGTTGTAACAGTGCTTTGATTACTGACTCAATTTCATTCCTAATTAATCAGTCTGTTTAGAATTTCTAATTCTTCCTGATTCAGTCTTGGAGGATTGTAGTTTCTAGGAATTTGTCCATTTTTTTTCTAGGTTGTCCAATTTGTTGGCATATAATTTTTCATAGTAGTCTTTTATAATACTTTGCTGTTGTTGTTTTTAAACATTTTATTTATTTGCCAGAGAAGGAGAGGGAGAGAGGGCACAAGCAGGGGGAGCAGCAGGCAGAGGGAGAAGCAGGCTCCCCGTGGAGCGAGGAGCCTGATGTGGGACTTGATCCCAGGACCCCGGAATCATGACCTGAGCCAAAGACAGATGCTTAACTGACTGAGCCACATAGGCATCCCTTTTATAATCATTTGTATTTCTGTGGTGTGAGATGTAATTCCTCTCTTTTATTTCTGATTTTGAGTCCTCTTTTTTGCTGATGAGTCTGTCAAAAGGTTTATTAATTTTGTTTATCTTATCAAAGAAACAGCTTTTAGTTTCATTTTTTTCTGTTTTCTTGTCTCTTTTTTTATTTATTTCTACTCTGATCTTTATTTTCTTCCTTCTATGAACTCTTTTTGGTTGTTCTTTTTCTAGTTTATTTAGGTATGAAGTGAGGTTGTTTGAGATTTTTATTGTTTCTTGAAGTAAGCCTGTCACTATAAACTTCACTCTTAGAACAGCTTTTGCTGTGTCCCAAAGATTTTGAATAATAGTGTTTCCATTTTCATTTGTCTCCAGATATTTTTTTCTTCATTCCTTTCTGTGTTGACTCATTGGTTGTTTAGACTGCATGTATTTGTGGGTTTTTTTCCAGTAATTTTTTTTTCTTGTAAATGATTTTTAGTTTCATACCTTTGTAGCTGGAAATGATGCTTGGTATAATTTTAATCTTTTTCAATTTATTGAGTCTTGTTTTGTGACCTAACATGTGATCTATCCTGGATAACGTTCCATGTGTACTTGAAAAGACTATGTTTTCTACTGTCTTTGGATGGAATGTTCTGTATTTATCTTTTTTTTTTTCTTTTAATGTAATCTACTTTAATGCCTGAGTGTGCGGAGTGTCAAATATACAAGGTATTTGACCTCATTTGAAGAAAAGTCACAATAAACCCTACCATATTTGGATAGCATTTATAAGTTATAGAAGCAATTTTTTTATTATCTTCAGTTATATCTCTATTAAGTCCATCTGACCTAATGTGTCATTCAAAGCCACTGGTTGCTTGCTGACTTTCTGTGTGGATGACCTATTCATTGATAAAAGTGGGGTGTTAAAATTCCCTATCATTGTGTTACTGTCAATTTCTCCATTTAGGCTGTTAATACTTGCCTTATATATTTACGTGCTCCTATATTGGGTTCATAGGTATTATAAGGTTAAATCCTCAGGTTGGCTTGATGCCTTTATTATTATATAACGTTCTTCTTTGTCTCTCTTATTACAGTCTTTGTAATAAAGTCTATTACAGTCTTTTGAAGACTATTTTGTCTAAGTATTGCTACCCTAGCTTTATTTTTTGCTTCCATTTGCATATAATATCTTTTTCTACCTTTTCACTTTCAGTCTGTGTTTTAAAGTTTGAAGTGAGTTTCTTGTAGGCAGCATATAGATTAGTCTTTTTTTAATTTATTTTTTTTAACCATTCACTCACCTTAGGTTTTTTGAGTGGAGTGTTTAGACAATTTACATTTAAAATAATTATTGACATTCATGAACTTACTGCCATTTTGTTAATTGTTTTCTGGTTGTTTTGTAGTTCTCTCTTCCTACTTTTCCTCTCTTTGCTTGTGATTGATCGCTTTATTTAATGGTATGCTTAGATTTTTTTCTCTTTATTTTTTGTGTGTCTATTGCAGTTTTTTGGTTTGTGGTTACAAAGAAGTTCGTATATAACATCCTAAATATATAGCCATGTATATTAAGTTGATGGTTGCTTAAGTTTGAACACATTCTAGAAGACCTTCATTTTTACCTCCTCCCCACATTTTATGTATGTTCTTATATTTTACATATTTTTATTTTGTGAGTCCCTTTAACTAATTTTTTGATATAATATATTTTACTACTTTTGTCTTTTAATCCTTATACTAGCTTTGTAAGGCATTGATTTATTCTTTTTACTGGATGCTTGCTTTAATTTGTGAATTTTTTTCATTTCAAAATTTTTTTTCTAATTATGGCCTTTCCTTTCCGCTTGAAGAAGTTCCTTTAATGTTTCTTGAGTGACTGGTTTAGTGGTGATGACCTCCTTTGACATTTGTTTGTCTGGAAACTCTTTCTCCTTTAATTCTGAATGATAACCTTGCCAGATGGAGTAAGCCTGGTTGTAGGTTTTTTTCCTCTCAGCATCTTGAATATATCATGCCACTCCCTTTTGGCCTATAAATTTTCTGCTGAAAAATGAGCTGATGGCTTTATGGGGTTTCCCTTGTATGTAACTAGTTGCTTCTTCCTTGCTGCTTTTAAGATTCTTTCTTTATAATTAATATTTGATATTTTAATTTTAATATATTTTGGTATGGACCTTCTAGGGTTCATCTTACTTGAGCCTCTCTTTGCTTCCTAGACCTGGATTTTTGTTTTCTTTCCCAGGTTAGGGAAGTTTTCAGTTGTTATTTCCTCAAATATGTTTTCTGCACCTTTCTGTTTGTCTTTTCTTGGGAACCCTGTAACGTGAATGTTAGTGTGATTGATGTTGTCCCAGAGGTCCCTTAACCTATCCTCATTGTTTAAATTCTTTTATCTGTTTGTCATTCACCTTGTATGAATGATTTCCACTCCCTGTATTCCAGATCAGTGATCCGTTCTGTGTGCTCTGATCTGCTGTTGACTCCCTCTAGTGTATTTTTCATTCAGTTGTATTCTTCATCTATGTTTGGTATTTTTAAAAATATCTTGTATCTCTTTGTGACTATGTTCATTCTTTTCCTGAACTCAGGAGCATATTTATGACTATTACTTTGAACTCTTAATCAGGTAGAATGCTTATCTCCATTTCATTCCGTTTTTTTTCTGAGGTGTTGCCTTGTCCTTTCATTTGGAATATATTCCTCTGTCTCATTTTGTCTCACTCTCTGTGTTTGTTTTTGGTAGGTCAGCTTCATCTCTTGGTGTTGAAAATAGTGGCCTCGTGTAGGTGTTCTGTGGGGCCCAGCACAATCCCCCTGGTCACCAGAACTAGGCACTCCTGTGTGGGCTGCATATACTCTCATTTTTTCACTGAGGTATGATTGTTTTTGAAAGGAATGACCACCAATGACTGGCTGTGACTATTGTGGGTGCACTGTGGACAACGTCGGCCCTGACACATGTGACTGAAAGTCCTAGCTGTAGCAGACACGCTGGTGGGTGGGATTAGCTCCCGGTGCGGTTGGCTGAGAGGCCTGGCTGCGGCTGCTGTGTGTGTGATGGTGGATGGAGCTGCCACCCCTCCCTCCCTGAGGCAGGAGTTATGTTGGTGAGGGGCTGGTCCTGGTTGGGTTGCCCACCACGTGTTCTGGGGCAACAGTCACTTTGGGAGGGTGCCGATCCTGACCAAACATGCCTACCGAGCACGGTGGAGTGGGAGCCACTTTGAAGGTGTGCCTGCCAGGGTTGGCAGTTTGGGTGAGGTGGTGCTGCAGGGGAATACTGGGGTGAGTTGGAAGTGCTAGCCGTTAAATGGGAAATGTCAGAACAGGTTCCCATGGCGCTTGGGCCAGCTAGACTGAAGGAGGGCCAAAAAAAAAAAAAAAAAAAAACGGCCGCTACAAGCATTTCTATTCCCAGAGAACGTTCCTATAGATCCTCGCACCTCTGGCACACACACTAAAATTAAGCAATGTCTCCTTCATGTATATAATAGTTTCTTTTCAAACTGCCGCATCCAGGCAAATTCTTGGAGTGAGTGGTAAAGCGCACTGGCCCTTGAAGAGTAGAGTCTCCGTTTCCTGTAACCCTGCAGCTTTCCTAGAGTTAAACCCAGATGATTGTCAAAGCCACACATTTCTGTAGAACCACATTTGCAAATTCTATTGGTGTTTGGACAAGGGGATCTGGAAGCGTCCCTTGGGCAACAGTTGGAGAAATCGTTGTTTCAGACCTTTATTGGAGGTACAAGGAAGCTGTACTGAGGCCTGGAGAGAAAACAAAAATGGTGTTCTCCAGCCTCTGTCCCCGAGAGCACCTCTATAGTCTCTAGATACGTAGCATACCCGGAGCCTTCCCCTCAGGATGAAGCTCCAGAACAAGTAAACAGGCCTTTTCACGGGAGACTGGAGGCATATTTCAGTCAGTTGCCTGTCAGTGCCCTGGGGGCGGTAGTCTGCCAAGAACTGTCTCACTGGTTGTTACAGTTCTGTGTGACTCAAGAGTGCACCAGAGCCAGGCTATCAAGGAGAGTCCCCATGTGGTCTCTGCATGTCCTCTGACTTTAGCGGGCAGCTGGAGAAGGCAGGGTCAGGGCGGGCCCCCTGCTTTAGCAGGGCGGTGGAGGAGTGCAGGAACTGTGCACGCCTGCTGGGCTTAGTAGGGCAGCTGGGGAGCACAGGAGCAGGGGCAGCTGCCGGCTGGAGCAGGGGAGGGGAGGTAGCAAGCACTGCACGCCTGCCGGCTTGAGCCGAGCAGCCCCAGATCTCACGAACTGGGTGTAGCTGTTGGCTCCTGCAAGTCAGAGGGAGAGGGCAGTAATGGCACCGACTAGTTCCTCTGTCTCAGACTGTTTCAAGAGGCTCCTCCCTTTTCGCCAGATGGTTTAAGATTAGCAAATGGATCTCCTTCAGAAACAGCTTAGGCACTGCTTAAAATTTCTGCTTTTGCCCTGGCCCTTTTTGCAAGTGGGTCTCTTGTGAGCCTTTTAGGATTGGTATCTCAGTTCCCTACGGCCTTTGGGTTTCCTTATGTAAAGCCCATGGTTTTCTCAAAGCCAGATGTTTTGGGGGCTCATCTTTCTGTTATAGGTCCCACGGGTTGGGGTCTGCTGTGGCACATAAACCTCTCATGCCTCAGGGGGAAGCTCCTGCTTTGTGAAATCCCTCCAGATTCAGGGTCACCGTGCTGGCGGTCAGGTTTTTGGCTAGATTGCATCTCTGCCTCTCCTACCCACCTTGACGTGGCCCTTTTATCCTTTGCTGTGGAGGAGCTGTTCAGCTAGTTTTCAGGGGGAATTGTCCTGTATATGCCCACAGATTTGGTGTCTGCATGGGAGGAGGTCAGTTCAGGATCTCCCCGTGCTGCCATTTTGGACTGCCCTCATAGAGCTGTGTTGTAAGCTTTGGAAAATTTTATTTTTATTTTTATTTTTATTCAGAGGGCCGGGAACTTCAGAGGCCCCGGACTCCAATATTTGTCTCACCAGCACTCTAAGACTGTCCAAATAACTTCTTGGCAGTATAGCCTCTTAGCAATTGCTTATTTTTCGTAGTTTCTTGGCCTCTCACTCCATTCATTTCTCTAAGAAAAATGGAATGCTGATTAACAACTCTGCAGATGAGCGTCTTTGATATTCTCAAGTTCTGGGGTCTTGGCGCTTGAAGCGTTGACTGTCTTTGTAGCTCTGAACTCTAACATTTCCCTCTCTATCCTTGTGAGACTCCTGTAAGCACTAGGCCACTGCATCTGGTTAGGCCTCTACACCCAATGAAGATAAGCAAATGCCTCTAGAGGAAAAATGTTAACTGATATATGTTCACTGTCATATCATGTCCCTTCTTTCCTGGATCTTGGTTCTTTTTACTCTGTGTGTCTTGATTGCTCTTTGATGCTTTGATAAAGTCGTTTCCTATATTTTATTTAGACTGTATAATTTGTATTTGTAGGACGGTTGGTTTGATAAAGGCTGGTTTTTTTTTTTTCATAGCCAGTAGCAGAAATCTTTGTTATTAGAATGTTCTAAAGTTCTACATATTATACAATTAATTTATTTTCTCAAGTCCTTACTGAATACTAGATTTCTCCTCCCAAATATTGTGGTCTTGAAAAAAGTTTTCTGAGTTGCCAACTATTTTCTCAATTGTTCATTAGGCCTTCTTTTTAGATTAAAAAATAATAATGGAAATCTCATTGATCGTATTCCAAATCAAGATGTACTTGTTATATTCTCCATTTTAAATTATATATGGAAAGAAAATAAGACTTAAGTTATATTAAAATTTGGGGGAGGTTATCTAGTGTCCTGAAACTGTATCATGAATTTGAAGAAGTAAATAAAATTCTTATCCACTCTTTCAACTGGAATCGAATGCATAAAATTTCTTTGGAATACTGAAATAACAGGTAGCTGCAGTTACCTCTGGAAGGAGAGACTGAGGCACTGAAGGCCGGTTGTGGAAAGTATCCCATTTAAGGTGAGCATTCAATAGTACGTAGCAGCAGCTGACTATGGTACCTTAGCCAAATCTGAAGTATGCTTCCTTGGTTTCACAAAACAAGGGATCAGTGAATAAGCAGGCAAGAGCCAGTGCACGGGCTCAAGAAACTGAGTTTCTTTTTCCCCCCTATCTTGCATCTCTTCCTGTGCAGGTTTAGTCTTTGTTATTACAACAATGGCTACTCTACCTCTAAGAATTCAGTTTACATTCCAGGCAGCAAGAAAATGAGTCAAGTTGTAGGGCAACTTTGCCTGCTACTGGAGACTCTTCCCTTTTATCGGGAAAGTGATGTCATGGAAACCTGCCTACAAATGCTGCTTTGGTCTTATTTGTGAACGTTAAGACACAAGACCACATTTAGCTACAAAGAGTCTGGGGCAGTATGCATTCCTAAAGCATACACACACACACACACACACACACACACACACATATATTCTGAGTAAAAGAGTTGGTCTTCATAAGAAAAGCATGAGAGTGAATATTATATAAACAACTAGCATTATCTACTTATTTTTATGGTATGCTCTTACATAATGTTTCATTTTTTAAAAAGTGCTTCCATCATTTCAAACAAAATCATACATTTTAAGCATAGACATAAAAACATGAAAAATTACTGTGGATACTCTATATGTGTGTATATATCTGTGTATTAAGATTCTAGTTTCATGAAAGAAAATTAAGTCCTATTTGATTTTGTACATATCTGACTTATTTTCAGCTTTAAAAAATAACAAATTTTACTGTATACAACAAATAATATTTATAACTATGTGTTTTGAAAAGACTAAGTCTAACTTTCGTAACATTCAGTTAGAGTTAGATGGGGCATATGACTAAATCCAGTAGTACAGGTAGTGTTCTAAAAAGTCCTTAGTTCTTTACAGAGTCTCTCAAGTTTTGCCATATAACAAGTTATTATGGTGATATATACCCAAATACATAAAAAGTACCTAAGTTTTGGTAATATCGTTCCATTGACCTTATAGCAGTCTCCTTTTTCCCTCTTCAAATTTCTACCCATTTAAAAAAAATTTATAATGGCTGCCTAAGCTGGCATTGACAGATTATTTTAAGGACAAAAGAGAAAAGTGAATCTGGACAAGAATATGTATTTTATGTTATGGCAGCTTCAAATAATAATGGAGAGAAAGAACATCTATGAGAACCCCATAGTTAACATCATACTTAATCATTAATGATGAAATGTCCTTTCCCTAAGATCAGATACAAGATAAGGATGTTGACTCTTATCACTTCTATTTAACATTGCACTGGAGGTTCTAGCTAGTGTAATAAGGTAAAATGAAGTTAAAAAAAATCCAGATTGGAAAGGAAGTAGAGCTGTGTTAACAGAGAACATAATTGTCGATGTAGAAAGTATTTTCTATCTAGAAATCCAAAGGAATCAACAAAAAAACTTGTAGAAATAAGAATAGCATCATAGATAGCACACTGTAAGATTAAATAAAAGGATCAGTTGGATTTCTATATATTAGTGAAAAACAGTCAAAATGAAAGGAAGAAAATTATTCCATTCAAAATACCAAAAATGAATAAAATATATAGAAATAAACTTTGAGAAAGTAAGTGCAAGTCTTGTACACTGAAAACTACAAAACATTACTGAGAAAATTAAAGAATAGCTGAATAAACTGAGAGATTATTCAGTTTCAATTTTAATAATACTCACTGTTGTAAAGATGGCAATTCTCTACAAAATGATTTATACATTCAATGCAATCCTTATCACTGCCCCAGCAAGAATCACTGTGCAGATATGACTTCTGGAAGATGGCAGAGTAGAAGGAGCCTAAGCTCACCTTGTCCCACAGACACACCCAGATTTTAGCCACATCCACTACAATCAACCCAGAAAACAACCTGAAGACTGGCAAAACAGACTTTCCACAGTTAATCATAGAGAGGAGGCCATGTAAAGAAAGGTAAGAGGGGTGGAAACACAGTTAGGGACCAAGCTCTTGGTAAGACTAACCACAAATAGGAGAGACACCACAAGAATGGAGAAGGGAGAACACAACCCACACTAGGCACCCCAGACATGGGAGAATAGGAGACATGCCCTGGGAAGATGAATCCCCATAACATTTGGTTTCAAAAACCAGTGGGGCTTAACTTACTTGCTAGTTTTTACTATCAGTGGGGCTTACCTCTGGGTACTTTAAATATCAACAAGTTTAGCTCTGGGGGAGCCAGAGAGCAACAGGAAATAGTCCCTGCCTTTAAAGAGCCAGCATAACAAACAACCACACCAAGCCAAAGCATAGAAGTACCAGTTTGAAAAGCACTTGGGGTATACATAAAATGGATTTATTTACTAATCTCAGAATGCGTGCTGGAGGGGCAAAGATATTTGGGAGACCTCTCAAAGAACAAAAGAACTAGAGGGCAGCAATTTCTCTCCCCCAACCGCAGCCTAGATACCCCCCACGCTGGTGGGACTCAGCAAGAACACCCTGCACCTACTTGGCTAACACCAAGAGCCCCGCTATTTCCTTCGATGGATCCATTCAGTCCAACCTGGCCCACTCAGAAGTCCCTCCAAAGCAGCTCCTAGCATGACACACTCTTCAGGCAGCCCTGGTAGGGACTAGCTGCCACTGCAAAGTGACTCCTGCCCTGGAGAAAAAGGAAGACAACCACACATACTAGTTCAACTGCAGACCCAGCAGCCAAACCTTCTAACTGGTGATGCAGAAAGAGCGCCCTGCCGATCAGTGCATGTGCTCTCCCAGAGAGACACTGGGGGGCATATATCTGATCTGACTGCCAGCCCCACCCACCGACAAAAGCCTCTCAGGGGACAAGGCAGGGACAGCAACTTACAATTTGGTGTGACTACAGTCCCAGCAAATAGGCTAAAGGCGGCCATTTTGTCTGCATGCTGATTCTGCCCAACTCCAACCCCATGGTGGCCTCAGAATGTCCTCTTAACAGCACTGGCACTAAACCCAGTGCACAGCAGGCAAAGTGGGCCATTACAGTGGACAAGGCTGAAGGCAAATGCATCTCAGCCACAGTAGTAGGGTGCGTGTAACCTAGGAGGAAGGAAAACTTCCAAACTCATTCTATGAGGCCAGTATTACCCTGATACCAAAACTAGATAAACACGCCTTTAAAAAAAATTTTTTTTATTGTTATGTTAGTCACCATCATTAGTTTTTGATGTAGTGTTCCATGATTCATTGTTTGTGTATAATACCCAGTGCTCCATGCAATATGTGCCCTCCTTAATACCCATCACCGGCCTATCCCAATCCCCCACCTCCTCCCCTCTGAAGCCCTCAGTTTGTTTCCCAGAGTCTGTAGTCTCTCATGGTTCATTCCCCCTTCTAAACATGCCTTTTAAAAAGAGAACTACAGACCAATATTTCTGATGAACACGGATGAAAAATCCTCCACAAAACAGTAGCAAACTGAGTCCAATAATACATCAGAAAAAATCATTCACCACGATCAAGTGGGATTTATTCCTGGGCTTCAACAGTGGCTCAGTATTTGCAAATTCACGTGATACTTCACATTAATAACCATATGATCTTTCAAAAATGCAGAAAAAAAACATTTGACAAAGTACAACATCCATTCATGATAAAAACCCTCAGCAAGGTAGGGGTGGAGGGAACATACCTCAACATAATGATGTCCATTTATGAAAATCCCACAGTTAATATCATCCTAATTGGGGAAAAACTGAGAGCTTTTCCTCAATGGTCAGGAACAAGACAGAGATGTCCACTCTCACTACTGTTATTCAACATAGTACTGGAAGTCCTAGCCACAACAATCAGACAACAAAAAAAAATAAAAGGCGTCCAAATTGGCAAGGAAGAAATCAAATGTTCACTATTTTCAGATGACATGATACTGTGTATAGAAAACCCAAAAGACTCCACCCAAAAACTGCTAAAACTGATACACAAATTCAGTTAAGTCATAGGATACAAAATCGACACACAGAAATCTGTTGCATTTTTGTACACCAATAATGAAGCAGCAGAAACAGAAATTAAGAAAATAATCTCATTTACAATTGCACCAAAAATAATAAGATACTTAGGAATAAACCTAACCACAGAGGTGAAAAAACTATAATTTGAAAATTATAAAACACTGATGAAAGAAATTGAAGATGACACAAAGAAATCGAAAGACATTCCATGCTCATGGGGTGGGAAAAAATATTGTTAAAATATCTATACTACCCAAAGCAATCTGCACATTTAATGCAATCCCCACCAAAATACCACCAGCATTTTTCACAGAAGTAGAATAACCAATCCTAAAATTTGTATGGAGCCACGAAAGACCCCTAATGGTTAAAGTTGTCTTGTAAAAGAAAAGCAAACCTGGAGGCATCACAATTCCAGACTTCAAGTTATATTACAAGACCTATTGTAATTGAAGCAGTATGGTACTGCCACAAAAATAGACTCCTAGGTCAATAGAACAAAATAGAAACCCCAGAAATGAACTCATAATTATATGGTCAATTAAGCTTCAATAAAGCAGGAAAGAATATCCAATGGGAAAAATATTGTCTCTTCAACAAATGCTGTTGGGAAATCTAGACAGCAACATGCAAAAGAATGAAAGGGTACCATTCTCTCACCATACACAAAAATAAACTCAATTAAAGACCTAAACGTATGACCCAAAGCCATAAAAGTCCTTGAAGAAAGCACAGACATTAATTTCTCTAACATCAGCCATGACAACCTTTTTCCTGATAGGTCTCTTCACGCAAGAGAAACAAAAGCAAAAATAAACTATTAGGACTACATCAAATAAAAAGCTTCTGCACAGTGAAGGAAAAAAATCAACAAAACTAAAAAACAAACTGCAGAATAGGAGAAGATAATTGCAAATTACATGTCCAATAAAGGGTTAGTATCCAAAATATATAAAGAACTTGTACTACTCAACACCCAAAAACAATACAATTTAAAAATGAGCAGAAGACATGAATAGACATTTTTCCACAGAAGACATACAGATACACAACAGACACATCAAAGGTGCTCAACATCTGTGGTCATCAAGGAATGAAAAAACTATAGTGAGATACCACCTCACACCTGTCAAAATGGCTAACATCAACAACACAAGAAATAACAGGTGTTGGTGAGGATGAGGATAAAGAGAACCCTCTTGCATTATTGGTGAGAATGCTAACTGGTATAGTCATGGTTAAAAACAGTATGGAGTTTCTTCAAAAATTAAAAATAAAACTACTCTGCAATCCAGCAATAGCACTACTGGGTATTTATCCAAAGAATAGAAAAATACAAATTCAAAGGGATACATGCACTTGGAAATTTATAGCAGCATTATTTATAATTGCCAAATTATGGAAACAATCCAAGTGTTCATTTACTGATGAATAAAGACTGATGAATAAAGAAGAAGTGGTACATATACAATGGCATAATGCTCATCCATAGAAAAAGAATGAATTCTTGCCATTTGCAACATGGATGGAGCTAGAGAGTATTGTGAAATATGTCAGTCAGGGAAAGAGAAATACCATATGATTTCACTCATGTGTAATTTAAGATACAAAACAAATGAGAAAAGAGAAAAAAACAAGAGAGGCAAACCATGAAACAGACTCTTAACTATAGAGAACAAAGTGATGATTGCAAGAAGGGAGGTGGGTTTGGGGATGGGTTAAATAGGTAATGGGAATTAAGGAGTACACTTTTTGTGATGTGCACCAGATCATTTAGGGAAGCGTTGAATCATTGTATTGTACACCTGAAACTAATACTATACTGTATGTTATCTAACTGAAATTTAAATAAGAACTTGAAAAAAAATTTAAAAAAAAGAATCAAGAAAGAAAAAAAATTAGTTTTCAGAATTGAAGGAAACATACAGAGTTTCCTAGATAAACACAAGTTAATTTATCACCACTAAACCAGTTCTTAAAAGAAATGTTATAGAGACATAACATTTAAGTGAAAAAAATGGCCATAATTAGACATCAAAACATTATGAATCAAAAGATGTGGAAGATGTTATATATACATAAAACATGGAGAAAGGAATAAAAAGTTTTTAAAAAATATGTTGGAATTTAAGTGACCATCAACTTCTTAGGGACTGCTATATACTTAGGGTGTTATATATGAAAGTCTTGTTAATCCACAAACCTGAAATGTATAATAGATACACAAAAACTATAGAGAAAGGAACTCAAGCATAACACTACAGAAACTTATCAGAAAGGAAGAGAATAAGAGAAGTAACAGAAGTACAAAAAAACCCAGAAAACAATTAATGAAATGACAATAAGTACATATCTATCAATATTTACTTTAAATGTGAATAATCTAGATGATCCTTTTAAAAGATGTTAAGTAGTGAAATCATTAAAAAAAAAAGAGCCATCTATATAGTGCCTACAAGAGACTGATCTCCCATCCAAAGACACATACAAAATGAAAGTGAAGGAATAGTAAAATATTCACCATTCATTCATTTGAAAATATTCAAAAACAAAAAAGATGAAAAACCCAGGGTAGCAATACTAAGTCAAAAAAGACAGTTAAGCAAAACCTAAAACAAAAGACAAACAAGGGCATTACATAATAATAAAAGGATCTGTCCAATAAGATGATATAACAATTGTAAATTTATATACACCAAATATGGGAGCACCTAAACACAATTAACAAATACAGAGGAAGAAATTAACAAGAATAGAATAATAGTGGGGGAACTTAGCACAGCACTTACATCAATGCATAGATCATTAAAACAGAAAATCAGCAAGGAAACAGTGGCTCTTGAATGACACATTAGACCTGATGAACCTAACAGATAAACTCAGAACATTCCATCAACAAACAGTGGATTACACATTCTTTTCAACTGGACATGGAACATTCTCCAGATTAGATTCCATATAGGCCACAAAACGAGTTTCAATAAATTCAGTAAAGGATGAAGTCATATCATCTTTTATGACCACAATGGTATGGTACTAGAAATTAATCCCGAGAGAAAATCTGGAAAGAACACAAATACATAGAGACTGAATAACATGCCACTGAAGGACGAACAGGTCAACAGAGAAATCAAGGAGGAAATGAAAAAAATGCATGGAGACAAAGTAATTGAAAACACAATAGTCCAAAATTTGGGGGATTCAGTAAAAGAAGTTTTAAGAGGGAAATATGTAGAAACCTCAAGAAACAAAAAACTCAATCTAACCTTATACTTAACGGAACTAAAAGAGGAAAAAAGTCCAAGGTGAGTAGAAGGAAAGAAATAATAAAGATCAGAAGAGAAATAAGTGACAGAGAGACTGAAAAAACAATAGGAAAAATGAACCCAAGAGCTAGTTTTTGGAAGAGATAAAACAAAATTGATAAGCCTTTAGCCAGACTCATCAAGAAAAAAAGAGAAAGGATTGAAATATTAAAATCAGAAAAAAAACAAGTAACAAGAGACACCACAGAAATACAAAGGATTTTAAGACAGTGCTATGAAAAATGATATGCCAACAAAATATACAATCTAGAAGAAATAGATAAATTCCTAGAAAACTACAATCTTCAAAAACTGAATCAGGATAAATCAGAAAATTTGAGCAAACCAATTACTAATAATGAAACCAAATCAATAATCAAAAAGGTATCAAAACTTTTTTTAAAGTCCGTGACCAAATGGATTCACAGATGAATTCTATCAAACATTTTAAGAAGAATTAATGCTTATTCTCCTCAAAGTATTTTAAAAAATAGAAGAGGAAGGAAAGCTTCCATGTACATTTTATGAGGCCAGCATTACCCTATACTAAAACCGGACAACCACACACACACACACACACACCCCACAGGCCTATATCCCTGATGAACATAGATACAAAGATACTCAACAAAAATATTAGCAAACCACTTTTAACAATACATGAAGAGGATCATTCACCACAGTCAAGCAGGATTTATTCTGGGTGTGCAAGGATAGTTCAATATTCACAAATCAATGGATGAAATACACTGCATCAACAAAACAATAAAATTAGTATTATCCTCTTAGTAGATGCAGAAAAAGCATTTGACAAAATTCAACATCTGTTTATGATAAAACTCTCAACAAGGCAGATTTAGAGGGACCATAACTCAACATAATAAAAGGCAATAAATGAAAAACTCCCAGCTAACATCATATTCAACAGTGGAAAACTCAGAGCTTTTTGCCCTATAACTATGATCAGGAACAAGACAGGGATGTCCACTCTCACCACTTTTTTTCAACACAGTACTGGAAGTCCTAGCCACAGCAATCAGACAAACAAACAAAAAAGAAATAAGAGATATCCATATTGTAAAAAAGAAGTTAAACTGTCACTGTATGCAGATGACATGATACTATACATAGAAAACCCTAAGTACTCCACCAAAAAACTATTACAACTAATAAATGAATTCAGTAAAGGTGCAGGATACAAAATTTATACCCAGAAATTGGTAGCATTTCTATATGCTAGTAATGAAGTAAAAGAAAGATTAAGAAACCAATTCCATCTACAATTGCACCAAAAATAATAAAATACCTAGGAATAAACTTAACCAAGGGGTTAAAGACCTATTCTCTGAAAACTGTAAAATATTGACCAAAAAAAATTGAAGACATACAAATGGAGAGATATTCCATGCTCATGGATTTTAAGTAATATTGTTAAAATGTTCATAGTACCCAAAGCAATCTACAGATTCAATGCAACACCTATCAAAATACCAATAGCAATTTTTACAAAATTAAAAAAAAACACAAAAATTTGTATGGAACAACCCAAACAGACAAAGCAATCTCAAGGAAGAATGAATCTCTGGAAGTATCACAATTCCAGATTTCAAGATATACTACAAAGCTGTAGTGATCAAACCAGTATGGTACTGGCACAAAAATAGACATATAGGTCAATGGAACAGAATAGAAAATCCAGAAATAAACCACACTAATATGATTAATCTATGACAAAGGAGGAAAGAATACATAATGGGAAAAAGACTCTTTAACAAATGGTACTGGGAAAACTGGACAGTACCCTGACAATATAGGTAAACATACAAAAGAATGAAAGAGGAACACTTTCTCACACCCTACACAAAAATAAACTCCAAATAGATTGAAGACCTAAATGTGAGACCTGAAGTCATTGAAATCCCTGAAGAGAACATAGGCAATAATTTCTGTCATTGGCTGTAGCAACATTTTTCTTGGTATGTTTCTTAAGGCAAGAGAAACAAAAACAAAAATAAACTATTGGGACTATATCAAAATAAAAAGCTTTTGTATAAGGAAGGAAACCATCAACAAAAAAAAAGCCTACTTAATGGGAGGAGATATTTGCAAATGATATGTCTGATAAGGAGTTAATATCCAAAATATATAAATTACTTATATAACTTGATAAGAAAAAAATCTGATAAAAATAGGTAGAGGACCTGAACATTTATGGAATGAGTAAGTCACTGGAATAAAAAGCATAGCACAGGGATATAGTCAATAACATTGTAATAACATTGTATGGTGACAGATGGTAGCTACACTTCCAATGAACACAGTATAACATATAGAGAAGTTGAATCACTGTATTTTACACCTGAAATGAAGGTAAGTTTGTTGTCAACTATTCCTTAAAAATTAAAAAAAAAAGCGATAAAGGAAGGATTCGCAATTAGAAGCCATTTTTAGTAAATATTTTAAGAGAAGTCGGTCAATGGCCTATTTTTAGGTGTTGGTTAGAATGACCAGTAAATTCTTTTGACAGCCCTGAGTTTCTTGAGACAGGAACTCGAAAGTTCCAAATGGTCATGGGAAACAAGAGTTCAATGAATGATCTCTGAGGTAAAGAATGAGAATTCTAGGGGCTCTGTGTCATATGTAAACAGGGCAGGACATCTGTGAGTTTTTATCTAAGACATAGGGGGAGGAATGTTTCTTTGCATTAAGCCATTTTCCATCATACAAAAGACTGGGGGACTCTTTATTAACATTGCTGTCTTCCCAGGATTATGGGATTCATGTAAAAGCAAATGTATATATATAACCAAAGAAGTTTTTTCCCCTCATGTCTTGGGAAAAAAATGTATGATTTACATTCATCTACCCTCCTCCCCATCAGAGACTTTGCACTTGCTGTTCCTAGTGCTGGAATGCTCTTACTCTAAATAACTACATAAATGCCCTCCAATTCCTATGCTCAAACATTACTACTTTAGAAAGATAGTTTCTTCCACCATATTTAAAATAGTGACATTTTCCCACCAATGAAATCCCTTTCTCATTAAAAAGGAATGTAATGTAAATTGGTACAACCATTGTGGAAAACAGTACAAAAGTCTCCCTCCAAATTTTAAGTAGTGGGGCCCCTGGCTGGCTCAGTAGGTAGAGTGTGTGACCATTTGTCTTTGGGTTGTGAGTTCGAGCCCATATTGGGTGTAGAGATTAATTAAATTAAATTAAATTTTAATTAATTAAATTAAAAAAAACCCTTAACATTAAAAATAGAAATACCATAGGATGTAGTAATTCCTCTGCTGGGTATCTACCCAAAGAAAACGAAAACATTAATTCAAAAAGATAGAGGCACCCGTTTGTCTACTGTAGCAGTATTTACAATAGCCAAGGTATGGAAGCGACTTATGTGCCTACTGATAGATGAATGGATAAAGAAAACATGGTATACATACAGAATGGAGTATTACGCAGCCATATAAAAGAATGAGCTCTTGCCATTTGTGACAATATGGGTAAACATAGAGATTATTGTGCTAAGTGAAATAAGTCACTCAGAGAAAGACAGATACCACATGATTTTACTCATATGTGGAATCTAAAAAACAAATCAATAAACAAAAATCAAAAATAGACCTGCAGTACAAAGAACAAACTAATGGTTGCCAGAGGGGGAGAGGGTGGAGGGATAGACAAAAGGGATAAGGGAAGTGGGAGATACAGGCTTCCAGTTACAGAATGAATAAATCACTGGAATAAAAGGTACAGCATAAGGAATATAGTCGATGATATTGTCATAGCATTGCATGGTGACAGATGGTAGCCACACTTGTGAGGACAGCATTATGTATAAACTTATCAAATCACTATGTTGTACTCTTGAAACTAATGTAACATTGTTTGTTAACTATATCCAAAAAATAATTTTTAAAAATCCCTTTCTCCTTTACCCTTTTTTATCTAATACACAGTAGGCCCTAAATGAATGTTTGTTGCATGACTGCATGACTACATCTTTTGTACTTACCATCTGTCTCTTTATCTTTAACAAATCTTGTGTGAGTCAAAAAATATTGAGATGATTGTACATTTAAATTAGAGTAGTATTTCCTTACCCCATAAGTCCAATTAAAAGTAAAACTCTAAAAACTAAAAATGATATGTAGTGAGGATCTATCCTTAATGATGATTTAAAGCTTAAAGCCAAAATCTAATTTTAACCATATAAAACTTTTATAAAATGACAGGAAAATCTGTGTTTGTAGGAGAGTATCCAGATAGCCAAGAATGTGATAGAGGATTCTGTTCAGTCTGGCTTTCTCTGTTCAACATATTCATTTTTCCCTTCTGAAATTGGTATTTTAAGATCGTCTTTTTATAAATCTAGAAAAAATCATAGTGAATGAAAAAAAAATTGAAGAGAAGAAAAAGTAGGCGACTTATTTGTTTTTCTTCAAGAAAGACTGGTCACTCATACTAAGCATAATGCATTTCTTTTTTAATAAAAGATTTATTTATTTTAGAAAGAGAGAGTGACTGAGCAGGGGGGAGGGCAAAGGGAGAGGGAGAATCCGAAGCCGACTCCATGCTGAGTGTGGAGCCTGAGGTGGGGCTCGATCTCACGACCCTGAGATCATGATCTGCACCAAAATCAAGAGTTGGCTGCTTAACTGATCAAGCTACCCAGGCGCCCCAAGCATAATGCATTTCTAATTACAGTTTTTCTTGAAGTAGGGTACTTTTTACCTGCATATTTGGAGTCTTTCTCCACTTCTTGGCTAATTTTACATATTTTATGAATAGTAAATATGTCATTTAGAAAGATGTACAAATATAACACTAGCCAAATTAAAATTGTTGACTAACACCTTGTCATTTCTATGTTGATATCAGTACTAACTCCTGAAATTGAAGAAGCAGGCAACATTTTGAAATGACTATGCGTCTGTTTTTTAAGGACATACTTTATTTTTCTCTGAACAAGCCTGTTGTAAGAATTAATGAGGACATTTGTAATGCAATTTGCTCTTCCTCAGAGAAGATATTATCTCTTAAAGGAGGAAGAATGAGATGTAACTCTGTTCATTAGTTCCAATTCTCACAAAAGTTGTGAGAACTGTCCAGACAAGGGCTTACAGAAAGAACATTAAATGGATAAAAGATTTTATATCCTAAAGTGATTGAGGATATAATACAGGCTATGATTATCATTGTTTAATAGGACTTGCCATTCAGGAATATAAATTCTTTTTTTTTAAAGATTTTATTTATTTATTCGACAGAGATAGAGAAAACCAGCGAGAGAGGGAACACGAGCAAGGGGAGTGGGAGAGGAAGAAGCAGGCTCCTAGCGGAGGAGCCTGATGTGGGGCTTGATCCCAAGACTCCAGGATCACGCCCTGAGCCGAAGGCAGACGCTTAACCGCTGTGCCACCCAGGCGCCCCAGGAATATAAATTCTATACAAATATGAACTAACTAAAACCTTCAAACTACTCTTAGGAAATCCTCAAGTGCTTTGGCCTTTGTTAAAGCTATGCAAACTAATGAACTTAGGGCAACAGAAAAATCCGTGGCCACTTAAAATACTGCTTCCAAAAATGGTGTCCACTATGTTTTAATAGCTTAAAGGAGGTGGGTTTACATACTACAAAATTCATCCACTCAACTGATATGATTCAATGATTTTAGTAAATTAACAGTGATGTATAACCATCCAACAAATAGAAACCATCGAATTTCCACCACTCCAAAAGTTTTCCTCATTCCCACTTGCAGTTAATTTTTACCCCCAAGCCCAGTCCTAGGTTACCATTAATCTCTTGTCTGTCTCTATAAATTTTCTTTTCTAAGCATTTTCTTCAAATGGAATCATACTATATGTAGTCGTTTGCATCTGTCTTCGTTCACTTAGTATGGTGTTGTAGCATGTGGCAGTAGTTTACTTTTGATTGCTGTGTAATATTTCATTACATGAATGCGCTACATTTTCTTTTTCCACTCAAGAGTTGATGCATAGTTGGATTATTTCCAGATTTTGCTATTGTGAATAATGCTGCTATGAACACCTATTTACATGTCTTCTTATACACATGCGTTTTCATTCTTGGGTAGATTCTTAAGAGTGCAATTGCTGGGGTATATAGTATGTTCATGTGTAATTTTTTAAAGAAACTCCATTGCTTCCCAAAGAGTAGAAACCATCAATGCTCAAGGGTTCCAATTTTCATAAACCCTGGCAATGAATATGTCTTTGGCCCTTTGGCATTCTAGAAGGTGTGAAGTGGTATTTCATTGTGGTTTTAATTTTTTATTTCTCTAATAAGTAATGATGATAAGCTTCTTTACATTTGTCTATGAGCTACTCCTATATCTCTGGTGAAATGTCTATTTAATACAATTTTTTTTGCTCATTTTAAAGTGGGTTATTGGTCTAATTACTGAGTTGCAAGACTAGATATCTGGATTTAAGCCCTTTATAATATCCAGAATCTGAGAATATTTTTTCCCAGCCTGTAACTTGTCTTTTCATTTTCTCAGTGGACTTTTTTGAAGCATAAAATTTAGAGTATTATTAAGTCCAATTTATGAAATTTTTTCTTGTATGGATCATGATTTTGGCATCATAACTAAGGACTTAGCCTAACTGAAGGTCACAACATTTTTCTCTTATGTTTTCTTCTAAAAGTTTAATAATTTAGCTCTGAAATTTAGATCTATGTTTCATCTTGAATGAATTTTTATGCATGGTGTGAAGTAAGAGTCTCAGTTCATTTTATGCATGTGGGTATTCAATTCCATCAGCCCCATTTGTTCGAATATTACTCTTTCCCCAGTGAATTGACTTGATACACTCATTGAAATTCAGATGGCCATAAATGTAAGGGTTTACTTCTGGACTTTCAGTTATATTCCAAAGGTCGGCATAACTACACTTATGCCAATACCACACAGTCTTGATCACTGCAACTTTGTAGTTGTGAAATGGAGGAAAGAGAAGTTTGAGTCCAACTTTGTTCTTCTTTTTTAATATTGCTGTGGCTACTGAGGGTGACTCACATTTTCAAATTAATTATAGGACCAGCTTGGCAATTTCTAAAATGATTCTTTTTTTTTCTTCCAGAACATGTAAGGATGTGTTTTTTTTTCTCTTATTCAAGTATACTTAATATAGTGTTATATTAGTTTCAGGTGTACAAATAATAATTCCACAATTCAGTAGGTTTCTCAGTGTTTATCAAGATAAGTATACCCTAAATCCCCTTTATTTCACCCATCCCCCCATCTCCCTCCCCTCTGGCAACCACCAGTTTGTTATCTGAATTTAAGAGTCTGTTTTTTTGTGTCTCCTTTTAACTTTGTTTTGTTTCTTATTCACTCATGAGTGAAACCATATAGTATTTGCCTTTTTCTGACTTACTTCACTTGGTGGTATACGCTCTCGGTCCATGTTGTTGCAAATGGCATGATCTCTTCCTTTTTATGGCTGAGTAGTATTCCATATATGCATATGTGTATATATTGTTTTCTTTGGGTAAATACCCAGGAATGGAATTACTGGATCCTCTGGTATTTCTATTTTTAATTTTTTGAGGAAGCTCCATACTGTTTTTCACAGTGGCTGCACCAGTTTGCGCCCCCACTAACATTGCACAAGTGTACCTTTTTCTCCACATCTTCACCAACACTTGTTTGTGTTTTTCCTTTTAGCCATCCTGACAGGTGTGAAATGATAGCTCATCGTGGTTTGATTGGCATCTCCCTGCTGATTCAGGATGTGGAGCAACTTTTTGTGTGTCTGTTGACCATCTGTATATCTTCTTTGTAGAAAAGTTTGCTCCTGTCTTTGGCCCATATTTAAATCGAAATATTTGGTTTTTTGATGTTGTGTCATTTATGTTCTTTATATATTTTGGATGCTACTGTTTATTTGATATGTCATTTGCAAGTATCTTCTCTTAGTGGGTTGTGTTTTAGTTTTATTGATTATTTCTTTCACCATGCAGAAACTTTTCATTTTGGTGTAGTCCCCATAGTTTATTTTTGCTTTTGTTTCCCTTGTCTTGAGACTTATCTAGGAAGAATTTACTATGGCTGATGTCAAAGAAGTAACTGCTTCTGTTCTTTTTGAGAATTTTTTAAAAAAGATTTTATTTATTTAATCGACAGAGATAGAGACAGCCAGCGAGAGAGGGAACACAAGCAGGGGGAGTGGGAGAGGAAGAAGCAGGTTCATAGCGGAGGAGCCTGATGTGGGGCTCGATCCCATAATGCCGGGATCACGCCCTGAGCAGAAGGCAGATGCTTAACTGCTGTGCCACCCAGGCGCCCCCTTTTTGAGAATTTTTATGGTTTCAGGCCTCACAGTTAGATCTTTCATCCATTTTTTTTTCCTTTTCAAGTTTTTATTTAAATTCCAGTTAGTTGACATACAATGTAATATTAGTTTCAGGAGTAGAATTTAATGATTCATTACTTACGTACAATGCACAGTGCTCATCACAAGAGCCCTACTTAATACCCATCTCCCATTTAACCCATCCCCCAGCCTACTGCCCCTCCAGCCACCCTCAGTTTGTTCTCTGTAGTTAAGAGTCTGTTTTGTGGTTTCCCTCACTTCCCCCTCAACAAATGTTCATTTATTTTGTTTCTTAAATTCCACATATGAATGAGATCATATAGTATTTGTCTTTCTTTGCCCGACTGCTTTTGCTTAGCATATATTCTCCAGCTCCATCCACATTGTTGCAAATGGCAAGATTTCATTCTTTTTTTATGGCCGAGTAATATTCCAGTGTGTGTGTGTGTGTGTGTGTGTGTGTGTGTGTGTGTGTATACCACATCTTCTTTATCTATTCTTCAGTCGATGGACATTTGGGCTCTTTCCATAATTTGGCTGTTGTTGACATGCTGTTATAAACATCAGGGTGCATGTATCCCTTTTAATCAAGATTTTTTTTTTATCCTTTGGGTAAATACCTAGTAATGCAATTCCTGGGTCTTAGGGTAGCTCTGTTTTTAACTGCTTGAGGAACCTCCATACTGTTTTTCCAGAGTGGCTGGACCAGCTTGCGTTCCCAGCAACACTGTAAGAGAGTTCCCCTTTCTCCACATCCTCTCCAACATTTGTTGTTTCTTGTGTTGTTAATTTTAGCCATTCTGACAGGTGTGAGGTGGTATCTTATCCTGGTTTTGATTTGCATTTCCCTGATGATGAGTGATGTTGAGCATCTTGTCATGTGCCTGTTAGCCAGCTGGATGTCTTATTTGGAAAAATGTCTACTCATGTCTCCTGCCCATTTATTAAATGGATTCTTTGTTTTTTGGGTATTGAGTTTGATAAGTTCTTTATACATTTAGGATACTACCCCTTTATCAGGTGTCATTTGCAAATATCTTCTCCCATTCTAAAGGCTGTCTTTTAGTTTTGTTGATTGTTTCCTTCACTGTGCAGAAGCTTTTTATCTTGATGAAGTCCCAATAGTTTGTTTTTGCTTTTGTTTCTCTTGCCTCAGGAGATGTATCTAGTAAGAAGTTGCTACATCCAATGTCAAAGAGGTTACCGCCTGTGTTCTCCTCTAGGATTTTGATGGTTTCCTAGCTCACATTTAGGTCTTTCATTGATTTTGAATTTATTTTTGTGTATGGTATAAGACGGTGGTCTAAAAAGACACTATCTTTTTGCCATTGGATATTCTTTCCTGCTTTGTTGACCATATACTTGTGTGTCCATTTCTAGGTTTTCTAATCTGTTCCATTGATCTATGTGTCTGTTTTCATGCCCATACCATACTGTCTTGGTCTCTACAGCTTTGTAATAGAGCTGGAAGTCTGGAATTGTAATGCCTCCAGCTTGCTTTTCTTTTTCAAGATTGCTTTGGCTCCATACCAATTTTAGGGTTGTTTGTTCTAGCTCTGTACATCATACAGGTCATATATGAAAAATCCGCAGCTAATATCATACTCAAATGGGGGAAAACTGAGAGCTTTTCCTCTACAGTCAGGAGCAAGTCAGGGATGTCCACTCTTACCACTGTTATTTAACATAGTACTAGAAGTCCTGGCCTCCGCTATCAGACAACAAAAAAGAAATAAAAGCCATCCAAATCAGCAAGGAAGAAGTCAAACTTTATTTGCAGGCAACATGATATGCTATGTAGGGAACCTGAAAGACCACCAAAAAGTGCTAGAACTGATAAACAAATACAGTAAAGCTAAAGGATACAAAATCAATGTACAGAAATCTGTTGCATTTTTTGAAACATTTTTTTTTGGCTCATGACCTGATCCAAAATCAAGAGTCAGATACTTAACTGACTGAGCCACCCAGGTGTCCTTGTTGCATTTCTGTACACCATTAATGAAACAGCAGAAAGAGAAATCAAGGAATCAATCCCATTTACAACTGTACCAAAAGCCATAAGATACTGAGGAATAAACCTAACCAAAGAGATAAAAGATCTGTACTCCAGAAAGTACAGAATACTTATGAAAGAAATCAAAGAGCACACAAAGAAATGGAAAAGCATTCTATGCTCATGGATTGGAAGAACAAACACTTAAAATGTCTATACTGCTCAAAACAATCTACACACTTAATGCAATCCCTATCAAGATGCCACCAGCATTTTTCACTGGTCTTTCATCCATTTTGAATTAATTTTTTATCTGGTGTAAGAAAGTGTCTAGTTTTACATTGCCATTTGTTAAAGAGACTATCTTTTCCCCATTGTATATTCTTTCTTTATTTGTTAGAAACTAATTGACCATACAATTGTGTGTTCATTTCTGGGTTTTCTATTCTATTCCATTTTTGTTCTTGTTTTTCAAGATTGTTTTAGCTCTTCCAGTTCTTTTTAGTTCCATACAAATTTTAGGATTATTTGTTGCAGTTCTGTGAAAAATGTTTGTATTTTAATAGGGATTACATGAAATTTGTGTATTGCTTTGTGTACTATAGACATTTTAATAATATTTGTTCTTCTAATCCATGAGCATGGAATATCTTCCCATTTGTTTGTGTCATCTTCAGTGTCTTTCAGCAATGCGTTTTAGCTTTCAGAGTACTGCTCTTTCACCTCCTTGGTTAAGTTTATTTTTAAATATTTTATTCGTTTGAGGGTATATGGGATTGTTTTCTTAATCTCTCTTTCTGCTATTTCATTATTTTGTATAGAAATGGAACAGATTTCTGTATGGTAGTTTTGTATCCTGAAGCTTTTCCGAATTCATTTATCACTTCGAGCAGTTTTTTGGTGGAGTCTTCAAGGTTTTCTATACATCGCATTGTGTTATCTGTGAATAGTCAAATTTTACTTCTTCCTTTCCAATATGGACGCCTCTTATTTCTTTGTCTTGTCCGATTGCTGGGGCTAGTGCTTCCAGTTCTGTGTTTAATAAAAGTGGTGTGAGTGGACATCCTCATTAATGATCTTAGAGGAAAAGTTCTCGGTTTTTCACCATTAAGTGTGATGTTACCTGTGGGTTTTTCATATATGGACTTTATTATGTTGAGGTATGTTCCCTCTAAACCTACTTTGTTGAGAGTTTTTATCATGAATAGATGTTGTACTTTGTCAAATGCTTTTTCTACCTCTATTAAGATAATATAGTTTTTATCTTTTCTGTTATTAATGTGATGTATCACATTGATTGATGGGTAAATACTGACCTATCCTTGTATCCCAGGAATAAATCCCACTTGATCATAGTAAATGATTTTTTTAATGTATTGTTACATTTGGTTTGCTAATATTTTGTTGGGGATTTTTGCATCTCTATTCGTCAGAGGTACTAGCCTGTAGTTTTATTTTTCGGTAGTGTGTTTATCTGGTTTTGGTACCAGGATAATGCTGGCCTCGTAGAATGAATTCGAAAACTTTTCTTTCTGTTCTATTTTTTGTCCTTTCTCTTGGAGCATATTCTTCTGTTTCCCCAGTTTTGCATGACTTTCTGTGTTGGTTTCTATGCATTCAGCAGAACAGCTATTTCTGCCAAATTTGAAGTAATGGTTTTGTGTATGGTCATCCCCCGTGTACACGGTGTGTGCTTGATAATTTTTGCTGGCTGGCTGTGGCTGTGGCTGGTGTGAGCTGGGGGCCCCAGGGCTCTCCATGCAGCACGTGTTCTGGTGAGACAGCTAAATCTGAAGTGGGGGCAGGTCTGTTTGGTCCCTGGGCCCTACATGCAGAGTGTACCTCAGCAGCATAGCTGAAGCTCAAGAGGATGTTTCTGGGCTCTACTGGGGCTTTCTGCACAGAGAGTGCCTGGCATTGTGTCTGGAGCTGAGGTGAGGGATGGGCCAGGAGGTCAGGGCTTTTTGTGCAGCAGGCACCCTGGCAAGACAGCTGAAACTGAATTGGGTGCAGGTTGGGGTTCTCTGTGCTGACGGCACCCTGGTAGGACAGCTGAAGCCAAAGTGGTTGCAGTCTGGGGGGTCCTGGGCTCTCTCGGCCGAGGGTGCCCTGGAGGGGCAGATGGAGCCAAGGTGGGTTACAGGCTAGGGGGTCCTGCGGTGCTCAGCACAGGGGGCACTCTGGCAGGACAGCTAAAGCTGAAGTAGGTACCAGCTGTGGTGTCCTGCGGTGCTCGGTGCCCTGGCTGGACAACTGGCACTGGAGCTAGCATGGGCGGGGGTGTTCAGGGACTTTTGCACAGGGGGTGTCCTGGCCGAGTGGCTTAAACAAAGGCAGGCATGAGCCAGAGATTCCTGGGGCACTCTGTGCAGGCGGCACCCTTGCGGGGTGGCTGGATCGGAAGCAGACATCAGCTGGGAGGTCCTGGGGTGCTCTGCGCCTGAGCCGCTCTAGCAAGCCACCCAAAGCCAAAGTGGTGTGGGCCTGAGTGTTCTGGTGTGCTGTGCTTCTGTGTGGCCTCGGCAAGAAAGCTAGAGGTGTAGTGAGCACTTCCCAGTGTTGTCCCCATACTCAGTGCCCTGTGGCTGCCTCGGTGGGGTGCCTGGTGCTGGTGTGGGCTAGGCGCCTTGGGCTCACTGAAGTGTCAGGCCTGTCAGGGGTGTTCAGACCATTTGTCTGGGCCTTCAAGGCGAAGGGAGGAGTGTTGACCTTGTCCATCAGCTCCTCCCACATGGGCGGAGTTCTAGCAGCTCCCTCCTTGTTTGGCAGAGTTCCAGGGTGGCTCTTTTATATGCTAGTTGTTCTTTTAAACTGAGGCTGTTTTTCTGTGCCCTAGGGCATGTGGGGTTGTTGTGGGCTAGGGGACGTGGGTCTAGCCTGGGCAGCAGGAGGGTTAGGGCATGTGGGTTCTGCTCCCGTTCATGTTATTAAGGTGTAGAAGGAGGTAGATGGTATCCACTAGCCCCTCCCACTGGAGAATGTTCTATCAGCTCTCTGCCCTGCACTGTAGTTTGGTGGAGTTCTAGAGCTGGTTCTTTCATATGCTGGTTGACCTTTTTAAGCCAAGCCTTTTTTTTCTATGCCCCATTGTGTCTGAGGCTGGTGTGGGCTAGAGCACTTGAGGCTCACTGAAGGAGCGAGCTGGCTGTGACATCTGGATCTTGCTCTTGTCTGAATTTTCGAGGTGAAGGGGGAGCATACACCATGTCACTCTCCAGTCCCTCTGACCCAGAGAGATTTCCCTGGCACATCCTCCACCATTGCCGGAGTTCTAGGGCTGGTTCTTTCGTATAGTAGCTGCTCATTTAAATCACGACTTTGTTTTATGCCCAAGGACAGAGGAATCCACCCCCAGGTCCTCAGTACTATCCCTCCCCAGGGCAGTTCGCAGCTTGGGGTGAAGTTTCCCTTCGTTACTGTGTCTCTGCCTCTCTTTCTGTTCTCTTTTGTTCTTCTCTCTTTTGTTGTGCAGAAGCTGTTCAGTCACCCCCCAGTTCTTCTCCAAGAGGAAGCGCTCTATAAAGAGGTGTGATTTGTTGTATTCCATGGAGGAGGTGAAACCAGGGTCTTCCTGCATTAACATCTTGGACCACAATGCTTCCTCTTTTTTTTTTATAAGGTGTATGTGTCTCCTATAACTCAGAAGTGTTTTTCTCTAGGATCTGAAAGCCATTTCTTTGAAATGTAACCATCAGCGAGGATAGGGCCTCTGTCTCCCAGTCTCTGTGAGTGGATAGAATCCTAACTTTGACAATCGTCAGCTTGCAGACACAGCTGGCCTAATCACATGGACACTGACCAACCCTTTGTAATTTTTCATTTCCCTGATTCTACTTGAGTGACCCCTCACACTCCTATCCCATTTGCTCCCCTTCTCCTCCTTCCCTTTCCCTTTAAAACACCCAATAACCTCTGTGAAAATTAGAACTGAGCCCAGCTCTCTGCCTTACCGTCAGTAGTTACTAAATGGGTTTTTGGTGCTTTAACAAATGTCTGGCCCGGTTCATCTTTGACAGGCTGATCGCTCCATGTCGGTGGTATATACTACTCTCCAACTAAAACAGTGAACCCTAACAAAGCAGTTCACAAACTTTCACCACAGTGAACTGAGTCTAAGAAATGTTTACAAAGGCAAGTCACTGTCTAAGCTGAACTTTTCCTCCTCTTCTGTGATCTCAAGTTATGAGAGAAGGAGGTGGTGAGGAGTCGCGTGGAGTGGAAAGGCAGTATATCATCTGTCTTCAAAGCGCAGCTCAGAGTGCCACAACACATCTCTGGTGTGGTGAGAATGGACTTAAACAGACACCTAGGGCATACCTGCAAAACAGATCTACAGGGTCCGGAAGCACCAACAAGATGAAAAGAAACAGCATGGTAACTACTGAAAAAAGGACAGAAAAGAAAGGGAGACAGGCAGGAAGGTGGGGCAGGTAAAGCAAAACATAAATTACTCAGCCTAGAATGAAGCATAACCCAAGGAAGAGAAGATAATTCCCCCCATGTCCTTTGCACTATAATACAACGTATGTATTCAATAAGACTAGAGCTCAAAGACGAGATGATTAATATGAGGTTAAAATGGGGATTACAGATCATAAGAAATAATGTGTTGAGGACAAAACAAATACCATTCAGAGCAAATAAATTAAGAATAAATAATCTTAAGGGAACAGAATAAAAGTGATGGGAAATGGAATTACTAACCTGGAAAGATGGCTGATACAATCATGGTCAATGCACAACAAACTAAAAACAAAGGCATTAAAGCCATTACAAAAAAAAGCTATTAGATATAGAATGTGGATAACTATGATTCAAAATAAAAAAAAATAATAATATTCCAAGAGACACTGAGACATATTGTGGTTCAATTATTGAAGTGGAAGCATGAAAAAATATTCTTTAGTCATCCAGATAGAAAAATTAAATCACTTTGAAGAAGAAAAATCCAGACCAATGGCCAGATATTTCTGAAGGAAAATTTCACTGAAGAATGTATTGCCGGACATGGGACTGTTGCAGTATCAAGCAACTCTTTTAATTATAAAAGAACTGAGGGAGAATACTCATAAAGCTTTGTGTTTGGTTTTGTGTTTAGGGGAAAATTAATTTACATTTCATGACATCATTGAAATCTAGGCAATTGAAAAACTTAAAATGAAAATCCCTAAAAGAAATGAATAAAATACATTAAAATGATTAAATCCGTTTATAATAGAACTAATACCAAACAGTTGTTAGGGTTATAGAATGGAATGTAAAATTTACAAATCTTGGTCAGATAATATTAACATAATCACAGAACGTGTGGAAAAAAGTGGGCACTAGTTGTCTCATCTTTCAAAGCAGGGAGTTAAGATCAATATCTTAACTGAAGCATGATTAAAAAATAAGAAATGATTTTAGCCTCTTACTATTTTCAACAATATATTAAGTTTAGAGGACTCCTTTTAGGGTATGATAACTCTTAGAAGAATCATTTCTTTGATGTAAAACAGATTTTCTTTTGTATTCAATTTGCTTTTCCTAAAAGTAAATGAATAAATTTACTTAAAAATAGAAAAAACATGGTACAATTAGGATATTACTAAGCTGTTGTTTTCAACTGTTTTCACTGTTGTAATAATTTTTCCCCTTTTTACTTTAAAGTAGTGGTGACTAGTTAAAATTACACATGGCGGGGGGGCGCCTGAGTGGCTCAGTCGTTAAGTGTCTGCCTTCGGCTCAGGGCGTGATCCTGGAGTTCTGGGATCGAGCCCCATGTCAGGCTCTTCCGCTGGGAGCCTGCTTCTTTCTCTCCCACTCCTGCTTGTTTTCCCTCTCTCACTGGCTGTCTCTCTCTCTCTGTCAAATGAATAAATAAAATCTTTTAAAAAATTACACATGGAATTCACATGCAAGTTTTAAGGATCAGTAAGAAATGTTGAATAGAGGGAGCAAAATAACAATAAACATTGTATGAGAGATTTAAATAAGTGGTAAGTTGATAGGTGAGTGATGAATATGTTTGGGGAATATAAGAAGTGCTGGAAAGCAAGCTGAAAACAAGATAAAAGAATTCTTTACTCCTAAATGTGAGGTATTTGATATGGAATGTATGTTATTCGTGTGTGCATTATCACTTCACAAAATTTAATACATAAATAAGTTTCATATTTACCTATTCTTTTTTTAAGTTTATTATGATATGTTAGTCACCATACAGTACATCCTTAGTTTTTGATGTAAAGTTCCATGACTCATTGTTTGCGTATTACACCCAGTACTCCATGCAATACATGCCCTCCTTACTACCCATCACCAGTCTATCCCATTCCCCCTACCTCCCTCCCCTCTGAAGCCCTCAGTTTGTTTCTCAGAGTCCGTAGTCTCTCGTGATTCATTCCCCCTCCATATATACCTATTCTTGAAAAATCAACTCCATTATATTTCAAATTGAAAACTTACCCTCTTTTATTACCAACAGTAACAGAGGTCATTTCAGTATTCAGCAATAATGTGGGTATAATGGAGTTAAGTGTAAGTTAATGGGATGATTCCTAACAAGTTTATTTGACAGCATCCCTCCACCTTATTTGATTAAGAAATGCATGAGGACCTTTCAGATAAATCTTTAAAAAAAATCCTTACAGATATCAGTGTCCTCATGATTCTCTGGTCAGTACTAATGTTCATTATTTGGTTAATTAACTTATTTTATAAGCAATGAGTTAATATAAGTGACTGGGCATTTAAAAGGAAATTCTAATGTAGAAATATTTTTCAAAATTTTCTTTGTGTGTGTAATTCTAAATTATGCTTCAATGAGAACACAAAAGTCATGAGCGCTTTCTAGGAATAGGAAAACAAATTTAAAGTATTGTAAGTTTTATAGTATCTACTTTCAATCTAGCAAATAAATTAATGAATATTGACTACATGCTCTGGCAGATGTTTTGTTAAGGGGGAGATGAATATGACCATCCCTGCCCTAAAAGGGCATAGTATGATTATGTTCAAGGCTAAAGCAAAGGTGTTCTAAGCATTTTCCCGAAGTTATATAATAATGCTTTACTTTTCCATAGCCCTTTGCAGTAATAAATAACATTTACAAATATTATCCTATTTATTATTTCAATCACTCAGACTCAGTGAATTTACCTACAATCTACTATTGTGGCATAGTGACATGGAAAAACAAAGTAAAAAAAAATCAGTGCTTTGCTCTACTATGAAACCTGCTTCTCTGTATCTTCATCTTATTCCTAAATGAGTTCCTATACCTGCTTTCTCCTAATCCCCACCACCATCTCAAATGCAATGTAATCCCTGTTTTCAAAATGAGGTAACAAAAGCTCAGTGGCTTGTCTTAGATAACAAAGCTCCCTCTATAAAGAAATCCTGAATGTAAACCCATCCCCCATTTTTTCCAATGTGAATATGTTTTCAATTTGGAAAATGAATATACTAATTTGTATTTGAAATTGTCTCTATTACTTGCCATATTTAAAATATTCAATCGTATATTTAAATATGTGTTACATAAATATTGATTTAGATATACTGGGGGTTTTTCCTTCTTCATATTTTATGAGAGAAGTCTGTTTCAACTCCTCACATAACTCTTCAATGTCATTAGCAGTGGAGACTGTTATATTTGCGACCCCTGATATACCATGCCACCTGCTTTTGTGTAGTATCATTTTCCTCTCGGCTTGGTCTTGTGACTTGCCTTGGCTAAAGGAGCTTTAGCAAGTGTAACGCAAGTGAAGGCTGGATGAACACTTGAATGTTTAGGCTTATCCTACTGGACTGCTCAGTCTTTGAAGCCAGATGCCATGCTGCAATAATGCTTGCATCAGACTACTGAATGATAAAGTTGAGAGATTATCTTAGACATAAGAGCCCCAGCCAAGCTTCCGGATGCTTGGCAACTCCAAGAAATGCCACATGGAGCAGAGACAAACCGTCCCCAACAAAATGGTGCAAACTGCAGAATCCTGGGAAAATTAAAAAAAAAAAAAAAGTTGTGTTTCAACCTAACTAAATTTAAAGATGGTTTGTTTTTCAGTAGGTAACCGAAATGTTATCTACAACTTTACTGCAACCATTTTTTCAGTCATCCATTTTCCATTTCATACCATCTTGGCTTACTTCTAAGATTTTGAATGACTTATATTGTCACCAGAATTTTTATTCCTGGGCCTAAGTATCTATCCCCACAACAGTAATAGAGTTTCAATTTATTTATTCTGTAAGTCTACCCTTGTGATCTTCACAACACAAGCACTTTTGTAGGGCTTTAAAAAGTGAGTTATAAAATGTTTATTTACAAAGATGCCCAACAACTGCCCTTGTGAGGTTATACCATAATAATTCCTAAATCTGTTTAAAATTTTAAATGTCCAGAAGGAGTTGTGACCAAGGTAGTTTCAGGTTGTCTTCTCCCATCATGACTATGTTGTATAAAAGAAAGTTATTGAGACAGTGCCCCAAAATACAAAAGGCTTTCTAAAGTCGAGCTTTACTAATCAAATAACAGTCTTGCAGACTAGCAGTGCCCAGCATGAGCTGGGACCAGAATTTAGAATTTCAGTCCAGATCTATTGAATCAGAATATGCATTGTAACAGTATCCCGAAGGAGACTAGTGTACATATTAAAAATTGAGAAGCAACACGTCTGAAACAGAAGTAGGCAAACTACTGGCCTACATGTCATATTTGGTCCACTATCTATTTTTGTAAATAGAGTTTTTTCGGCACACAGCCATGTCCGTTAATTTACATGTTGTGTATGGCTGCTTTCGCACTACAACTGTAGAGGTAAACAGTTGTGGCAGAGGTCATATGGACCACAAAGCTTAAAATATTTACTGTCTAGTCCTTTATAGAAAAAAAAATTCTAATTCCTGATCTAGAGTATAAGACTATCCCATATCTTTAAGAGGTAATTTTGAGGGCCCCTAGGTAGCTCAGTCAGTTAAGCATCTGCTTTTGGCTCGGATCATAATCCCAGGTCCTGGGATCGAGTCCTGCGTCAGGCTCCTTGCTCCGCAGGGAGACTGCTTCTCCCTCTCCCTCTGCCTGCCGCTCCCCCTGCTTGTTCTCTCTCTCTCTCTCTCTCTCTCTCTCTCTGTCAAATAAATAAAATCTTTTTAAAAAGAGGTAATTTTGAGAAAAATTACCACATTTTGAGATCCAGTATTAGTTGTGACCTTGGGCTATCACTTAGTCTCTCTGAGACTTTGTTTTCCTCATTTGCAGAGTGGTGACAGCAGTGTCCACCAGGGTGTGTGTGTGTGTGTGTGTGGTGTGTTACGTGGGAGAAACAATTAGATATTTGGATACCATGTCCAGTACTCTTTTGAATGCTCTTTTATTGAGGATATGAAGATAAAAAAATATAGAGAATCTTATTTTAAAACACATGGCACCCCTTACTAGTATGTAATCATTCTTGGAAGTGGAAGCCTGCAACAGGAAGTAAAGTGCATTAACCTAGTGAATCTATACATGATTTTGAGCTCTCTTAAAAAATAAACATGCCTAAATTGAATAGGTAAGACTCTATTAATTTGCTGCTTCAAGAGGCTATTTGTCCTCAATTTCACACTCATAAATTGCTACTATGATCAAATCATTCCGGGAAAAGTAAGATCAATGCCTGTACAATGTTATAGGTGGTAATTCAATGAAAATATGTGGGATTTTCAGGATGCAGCACATGGTAGACTGAAATCAAGAAGCAAAACCTGATAGGGGCGCCTGGGTGGCACAGCAGTTAAGCGTCTGCATTCGGCTCAGGGCGTGATCCCGGCGTTGTGGGATCAAGCCCCACATCAGGCGCTTCTGCTATGAGCCTGCTTCTTCCTCTCCCACTCCCCCTGCTTGTGTTCCCTCTCTCGCTGGCTGTCTCTATCTCTGTTGAATAAATAAATAAAATCTTAAAAAAAAAAAAAAAGCAAAACCTATCTGATAAAAAGAATTTACTGCTTGGAGCTGAGGTGGGCAGCCTGGCAGAGCTTCAGAAAGTGGTAACATCACTTCAGACCTACTGCTGGGCTATTAGGAATATGGCAAGAAGTAACATAAAAGTAACCTTTGCAATGCAGTGCAGTTCTGAGCTATTTCTCATAGAAAAAAATGGCAAATGAACTTGCCTTTAATTAGTAGAAAATAGGGAGAAAAGCAATTGATCCATTGTATGCATACGCTGTTTATTTAGACACATGAGGGAATGTCCAACATACGGATAATATAAAGGTTCTAGAAGGAAAATTTGAGACTGATTCTTGCAGGTAGAAAAAGCAACTAAATAACACTAACAAGGATACAGTTAGTATCTACTAAGAAAACTCTGAAACAAAATAAACTATAGACGAAATCTAACTAGTCAGCAAAACCTCAAGCGGAATGCAGATTGCAGATTTGTAACAGGTTTTCAGAGTTAAATATATTTGCAAGTCAAGACAACAGACCACAACTAATATAGTTGTCTAATATCAGAGGTCCTCAAACTTGAAGGCACATCAGAATCCCCTGGAGGGCTTGTTAAAATACAGGTTGCCGGGTTCCATCGCTCAGAGTTTCAAATTCAGTAAGTTTGAGATGGG
Source organism: Ailuropoda melanoleuca (assembly GCF_002007445.2). Lineage (NCBI taxonomy): Eukaryota > Metazoa > Chordata > Mammalia > Carnivora > Ursidae > Ailuropoda > Ailuropoda melanoleuca. The sequence continues at coordinate 23,665,129 of NC_048238.1, read as the reverse complement.
GTCAGAGAATTTCCATTTCTAACAAGTTTCCAGGAAACGCTGATGATGCTGTCTGGGGACTACACTTTGAAAACCCCTGGCTTAGATCATACTGTGCTGGGAAGAACTGAGGAAGCCTGACTTTACATCTGTCATTCTTTTTTTTTTTTTTAAAGATTTTATTTATTTATTCGACAGAGATAGAGTCAGCGAGAGAGGGAACACAAGCAGGGGAAGTGGGAGAGGAAGAAGCAGGCTCATAGCGGAAGAGCCTGATGTGGGGCTTGATCCCATAATGCCAGGATCACGCCCTGAGCCGAAGGCAGACGCTTAACCGCTGTGCCACCCAGGCGCCCCTTACGTCTGTCATTCTTATAAATGCTTTCTGCTCTCACAGGGAGATCAGAATGGCTACAGTCCTTCAAAATAAGGCAAGAAGTTGTACCTACGCTTTGGTCTAGGCACACACTATAAGATAATTCTTTAAAATCATATTTGGATATTGAGCTTAGCATTTCAAATAGCTGATACAACTGGACTTTATAATAATTGTGTTACCAGGGGCGCCTGGGTGGCACAGCGGTTAAGCGTCTGCCTCCGTCTCAGGGCGTGATCCCGGAGTTATGAGATCAAGCCCCACATCAGGCTCCTCTGCTATAAGCCTGCTTCTTCCTCTCCCACTCCCCCTGCTTGTGTTCCCTCTCTCGCTGGCTGTCTCTATCTCTGTTGAATAAATAAATAAAATCTTTAAAAAAAATTGTGTTACCAGATTTCAGTTTAGAAGAATTAGGCCAAGTAGTATCTTTGTCAAAGTTTCAAAAACTGAAAATAGTTTGAAGGTTGCTTTTTTTCAGAGCTGCCATCTAAATACTTAGGGTGTAAGTTACCGATGAGTACTTTTCTTCAGAAATAACTTGATACCAATTTTCAGTGTTTTTTGAATGCTTAGTATGAAAAAGTATTTTATTTACTTCTAAGGTGTTAGTAGTAAGTAGGTGGTGTGATTTTGCTCTAAAAGTTAGGCAATTAGCTGGCATGACACTGCTATTTGCATAATAAACCACATATTTCTACTTTGCCAAAGGTAAAAAATTATAAGATGCTGTGAAAATTTAAGAAAAAAAATTCTCCTCCCCCCACCAAAATCCTTCTTTGAAAGATATGTCTGTCAACATCTCAAATGTTTATGAGGAAACCTGAAGAAGTTAGGGACCCAGAAAACGTATGTAAATTTTTATAATCCTTTAATTAAACGTGTGGTGAGTTTCTATTGCTAACTAGGGTTTTGCAATGAAGAGTCTGTACACCAAAATATGTATCACTGAATAAGACTAAAATCTGTAACAAAACCCAGCGAGATAATGTCAGCCAAGAAATCAAAATAAAATAAAAATTTAAAAGGCATTAAAACTTTATATGATCTTAGAGGAGTTTCTCATTTTTCAAGATTTGCTGGTAGAATGCTAAAACATTGTAAAATCTTACAGTGTTGCAAAGAATAAAATTAGAGGAAAAATGATAACAATGAAAGCGAAATGTACACGTGGCATTCTTGAGAGTGGCGCACAGACTGAAAACGGGATGGAAGTAGGCTGTGTGGTGTCGGTAGTAAGTGACGGACCCTCTGCCATGCTGTAAAATATTCATACAGACTATTAACACACCATGAAAGTGAGGCATGAAAAGAAAGAACCAAAATTCTTCTTCTCAGTAACCCTGACTAGATATCGGAACCCCACATCTATTTTCAGCTCTGCAAAGATGATGATGAGGGAAGGCAAGGATGACCAAGGAAATCAAGGAAGAGTAATTTTCTTCAGCTGAAAGTGATAAAAAACCTTGCGTCAAATGCAAATAAAGGCAGACAATAAGCAAATTTATGATCTCCCATAGCGTGAAGCTCATAGGTAGGGGCAGAATAAAGGCTTGCTATGCCAGGGCTCCACATCAGTGGCTCAGAGATTCTCTTGGCTTGTTTCTTATAATACTGTCAGAGCACACTGATACTGGAGTGAGTGTATGAGAAGAAGTTCCTCTCTGTAATACGTCTTCGGTGCCTATGTTTGGCTCCCGACTCTGACCCTCGGTAGGTGTGTGACCCTGGGTAAGTTACTTCTCTGCAATTCAGATTTCTCTTTTTAAAACCGAATATGCTGTTCTTTTCAGCTTGACAATAGATATACATGTAAAGTACTTAAAACTTGGTGTCACTTGAGTCTGCCGAAAAGTTTAGCGATGATGATGATAATGGTTATGGTGATGACAATTCCTTTGTCACTCAGAAGATTTAGATATGTTTCTGTCCTGTGGGAGACATAGCTGCAAACAGAGAAATGGTATCCAACTGAAAGGTTGCATATTTATTTCTGCAGCTTAATTAGTACCCTACCCCAGTGACCCCTAAATACACATTCCTATCCTAGTACTCTGTTAGGAATGTTAGATGCTTGGTGTCTGGGATTTAAGAATAAAAGTTGCAGCTTCTCCCTCTCGTCCACAGTAGGCACTGAAGCTCTAAGTAGTAACCAGACCAGAATGGCATTAGCATTTCTTGTTTCCTTTAGAGCCCATGTTCCTTTCTTCTATCCATTATCTCCTTGTGCTTCAACCAGGTGACTCAAATGCGGTTTGCTTGGCCTTTAAAAAATCCATTTTATCATTTCCTTAGATAGTTTTACATTTTCTTTTCTGAGCAGTCTTTACCACTGTTCTCTGTTGGGGATTCTTCTCTTATACCTAACAATGACTTTTTCCTCTAAACGCTTTTTTAAAATTACATTTGCATTAAGTTAGATTTTTTTCTTGCCTGAGTAGATAATGTTTAAACTATATGTGATGGGTAAGAATTTTTTCAAAGGTAGCAATAATAATGAAAGTAATAATAATACCTAACTAATAACATTAATAATTTTTAAAATTCTGGATATGTGAAACTTTGTAGAATTAACAAATGCATTTTGGGGTTAGCAATCTGAGGCAAGGAAGAAAACACCCCAATAAAGCATATATTCTCACATTAATCAACTTGAAAAAAAATTATCAAAATTTAGATTTCCAGAAATCTTTCAAATGATTCATATATAGGTCATAACTGTGGAAATTGGGTTGAGGGATGATATCTAGGCCAAAGCAATTGCTTGAGTTATTTTCATTGGAAGAATATTTCCAACTACTGAAAACATAATTAAAAATGTAATGAAAAATGATTCACTCAGACAAATGGCTTGCCGAGTTCACTGACATCATAAGATCTAAGCTCTCATAACATGTAAGTTTTAGAAAGGCTGGAATTTTTAATTTTTTTCACAGTTAAATTTCTAACACAGAAGTAGATGTGGCACAGAGTATGTACTAAATACATATTTGTTGGAAAACTTAATTTAAAAATAACCACTATCTTTTAGGGCTAGAATAGAATATATCTTGATTATCCCTAAATTTCCATGTTATGCTATCCTATGTATTTTTATAATCAGCTAATATATCTAAAACTTTACCTTAAAAGTATTTTGACGTAGATTCAGACATACAAACAAGTTGTAAGGATAGTGCAAAGAATTCTTGTATACTCTTCAATCAAATTCTCCAAATATTGGCACGTACTCTCTGCATTCATGTATATATATATATACTGAAATATTTAGATGTTAAGGGTACTCATAACCATAATGTAATTATCAAAAAGGGAATTGCCATTTATATAATAATACTGGCTCATCTGAAGACCTTATTCAGATTTCACCAGCTGTTTCTATAATGTCCTTTATTGGAAAATAAATCCCTGGACCATGTGTTGTACAATGTTACAAGGTTATTTTTTTTTTAAATCTCTTTTAGTCTGGATTTTCAGTCTTTTGTTGTCTCTTAGAACCTTAATTTTTTTTTTTTGATGAATACAGGTCAGCTCTTTTATGGAAATTCTCTCAGTTTGAGTTTGTCTCACATGTTTTTGTGATGAGATTCAGGTTATGCATTTTGTGGCAGGAACACAATAGATGTGATACTATCACATTAGGGTTCACATGATATTGATTTTCTCCATTATTACTTTTGTTAACTTCGGTCATTTGGTTATTGCATTAGTTTTCTCTTGCTGCTTTAACAAATTATCACAAACTCAGTGGCTTAAAACAGCTCAAATTTATTATAGTACAGCTCTGTATGTCAGAAGTCAGACACAGGTCTGACAAAAATCAGTGTTGGTGGGGCTGTGTTCCTTCTGGACAGTCTAGGGAAGAATTCATTTCCTTGCCTTTTCTAGCTTCTAGAGGCTGGCAAACATTCCTTGGATTGTGGTCTCTTATTCCATCTTCAAAGCCAGCAACATTGCATCTCTCTGACCCTTTATCTGTGGTCAGCATCTCCCTTTGACCACAGATGGGGAAGATTCTCCACTTTGAATGATTCCTATGGTTATATTGGGTGTGTCTGGATAATCCAAGATAATCTCCAATTTCTAATTCCTTAATCTTAGTCACATCTTTAAATCCCTTTTGTCATGTAAGGAACAGATACGGGTTCTGGAGATTAGAACATGGTCATTCTTGGTGATGGGGCATTATTGTCCCTACTATTGTTAAGGTGGTGGTTACCCTGTTTCCTCACTGTAAAGTTACCCTTTCCCCTCTGTATTTGTTAATTGTATTGGGGGAGATATTTTGAAACTATGCAAATATTTTGTTACTCATCAACCTTTCACACACTAGTTTTAGAAGCCATTGATGATTCTTGCCTTGAATCTAAAACATCACTTTTTTCAACATCGTACAACCTCGAAGGAATTCAGGCCTGCCCCCCAGACCATGTATTTTAGATGGGGTTGTTTCCAGAGCACATTCTGAGATGAAGATCTGGTGGAAAGCCTTCATTTAGGGTGTGATCCCAGGAAATGCAGAGAGGGAGTAGGGGAAGAGAAAAGCAAAGGAGAAAAACCAATGAAGGAGGTATTATCGAGCAGTGTACTCCTGTGGGACAGGAATGCTTAAACTCCCTGGGAATTGTCTAAGTGACTGTATGGAACACATTTCAGAGTTGTCTGACCAATGAGTGAAGATGTTTGGGTATTCATCTTCCATCTCCGTGTGTCTGAAAGTATGAACTCTCCATTACCTCTGGCTGGAATGCTTCAATGTCTAGAGCAAGTCCTTGGTCAGGGAGACGGAAGTGCTTGAGGTAGGAAGCCCTAAGCATGGACAGGAACTGTCAATGAAAGATGCAGGCAGTCTCTGGGTTGGTGAAGAGGATGTGGGTGGAGGAACTGAGTGTCTTTTATACTTTATTTTTTACTTTTAACGATTAAAATAAATCTTTAATGATATCATCCTTCGCCTTCCAGAGTCCTCATAAACTTCTTCTAACCTCAAGTAAAAATGATTTTATCTTCAAGATTATTTCGGTGGCTCTCTTACAGGAGCTAGAATCACTGACCTTTAGAGATGGACAGAATCCAAGATGTATCAAGATAAGCTTGTGTTTAAAAAGGACAAACTTGAAGTCTAGGAATTTCCACATAAGCCTGCCATCCCACAGCTCTTTAGTGGGAGTGTTACATATGAATGTGTGGGCTCCTAACTTTCTTATTAAATTACACACATGAACAAAAAATGAACTAAAGAAAGCTTTAGGGGCAGATTTTGCTAATAAGACGGGGAATGTTTTTCTGACCATCATTTTCAACTCTCATCAGTGTATCATTTCTGCATAGACATTAAAAATAAAAAGTTTATTTTTTCAAAAGCAAGGGTACAATTGTCTTTTAGGCTTTTTATTTTGTGAGTCCTGGAGAACTTGAAAGCATTTTAGTTCTGTTATTTGGACATAACAGCAAGAAATATTCCATGAGCAACAGGACTCTGTACAATAGTAGGATCGTGTTTTGTTTCACATAATGATTTTAGGTATCATGTTGCCTTTTAAGCTGTAGCTATTGGTTGCGTTGGTTCCATTATCTTGTGGCAAGTCAACAATGTTGTAAGTGCCTGATCCTGCAAGGCCCCTGACAGATGATAATATTTCAGCTCAGTAGAATATGATATTATTTTCTCCAGATAAGTTTTTTATAAAGTAACCTTTAGTCATTTCAGAACTAAAATGGGCAAAACATCAAATTAGACTTAGAGAAAATGGAAACAATAGACCTTTCCAAACAGTATCTATTATATTTCAGACTAGAACAGTGGTTAACGTACAGACAGAATTCAAATGACTGGGTATTTTGTCAACTGTGTGACTGGATGAGTTTTCTAGTTTCTGTAAGCATCAGTTTTTTCATCTCTAAAATGGGGCTAATAACAGCTCATGTCTCTTAATACTGCTGAGAAGATTAAATAAGATGATCCATGTTACATGCCTAGCACATGTAATGAGTTCTTGATAAATGTTAGCGGTTAGTATCGGTTAGAATATTAGAGCAGTGCCACACACAACTAAGACAAACAGCTGCAGGTCATTTGGTGATTGAAGGCAGATGTGCTGCAGGGTTGAGGAAAGTATAATAGGAAACACTTCACGCACTCTGCTACTCTAAGGTGACTGAAATAATACCACGAGATCAGAATTGCGGTCGTATTTCAGAAGAAGGGTTACTCCAGGCTAAATTTCACTTAGATATAATTCAAAATATTAATTTATATGATAAAAATTCTTGGCCCATATCTTAAATATCTCTAGCAGTTTGGGGTACAGGAGGGATAGGGAGCAATAGATCTTTCTACCAATATCCCATGAAATAGGCATAAAAAAGCACTGACTTGAGAGTTAGTCAAGGGAATAAAAAAGACTATTGCTTGGAAGTAGAGTAATGTGCAAGTCGTGATTTTTAAATGCCTTCTGGATCCAGACAGGTTAGAGTCAAGTCAGCATTCAAGTGGATAATAGGGAATCATGGGGATGTGGTAAATGTGAGACTCCTTCCAAACGTCTTCAAAAATTACACAGACATACTAACAAACCAAATACAACAGTCCTGTGAGCCAAATGCAGCCCATAGAACAAGAGTTTGGACCTCTTGGGAGTTTGAAGATGATTTTTTTCCCAGTAGACTATAATTTCTCTAAGAGGCTTAAAACAATAAGAACAGTTCAGCAACAGTGAAAACACTCTGCCTTTTCCTTAGCTATGGTAGATTATTGGAATGGACAAAATGGAACTTCTGAGACTCAGTTTTCTCATATATCAGCTGTATGTGCTACATCCTTTACCAGATTTTTAGCAAGTTTCTTTGATACTATTCGTCACATGAATGCTGTGCATAACTGTCATGTGCCCTCACATAATCCCCACAACACAGACACACATGTATTATTATTGTCATGTTATTAATGATGAATCTGATACTAAGAGGAATAATGCAAGTTGTTCAAAGTTCCATAATTAAATGGCAGAGGCAGGATTTGAAACCAGGCTTGTTTCTTACTCAAAGTCACATGTAATAAAATATTATTATACTGTTTTCCGATGTTTGGTGAAAGAATCTAATCAGATAATGTATTTAAAAGGGCTTGAAAACTAGAAAATTCCAAGTGAGATATGGTTAACTTTTATATCAAGAAGAAATTTTAGACACCAGAAATTCCAATAAATTTGATTGAAACTCAGTCTAATATGAAAATAAACACATAAGATTACTTTGATAATTAAGTTGTAATCTTAAATGAGTAGTCTTGACTTCTACAGCATGAAACAATCGGATGTCATCAGTATAAAGAAATTCCTTCTGAGTACTCATCTAATGTTATTGTGGTTTTTTAAAAAGATTGATTTATTTATTTTAGAGAGGGTGGGGAGGGGCAGTGGGAGAGGGGAGAGAGAATCTCAAGCAGACTCCACACTGAGCACAGAGCCTGACGTGGGGCTCATTCTCATGTCCCTGAGATCACAACCTGAGCCAAAACCAAGAGTCAGATGCTTAACTGAATACGCCACCCAGCCACCCCATCTTTTTTTTTTAATTTAGATTCAAATTAGTTAACATATAGTATATTACTAGTTTCAGGGTAGAGTTCAGTGATTCATCAGTTGCATATAACACCCAGTGCTCATTATTGAATTTCCATAGGGAAAAAAGGAGAAAACTTTACATACTGGAAGATTATAAGTAATCACAGACTTGAATACTTCCTTAGAACTTTGTAAATTTTGCATTTAAAAATTCTAAATTCATTTTTATTTTTGCCCAGATAATGCATGCATATGATTAAAGTCATATGTTTTTAATGAAATGGGATTCTCGTGTTTCTCCCACTCTAACTCCTTCATGCACCTCGTTCCAGTCCTGCTCTCCAGAAGCAGCACATCTAATCCCATCCCATGTTTTCCTCTGGAATTTACCTCCATATTTCTAACTAATGTGCTTAAACTACCGTTTCTTACCACATTTAGACATTTCCAGTGTTACTTTATTAACATGCAAGCTTTCCTCACATTTTCTCCTTTACTCATCGTTTTTCGACAAGTACTTTCTGGATGTCTACTATACGCTATGTATTTTCTAGAATCTGGTAATGCAGAGGACTAGAACAATGTCTTCTCATGACACTATTCAAGTAGGGGAGATGGATGATAAAAGACTATAGGTGATAGACGAACAGTAAGCCCACTGTGGTGTGATGGCACTGGGAAGTTTCCTCTTCACAACTTCTCCATATAATCAATCAAAATGTCTTCTACTTAATCAAGCAGTGCATTCCATCATACTTCCTTTCTCGTATCACTTTTCATTTTTCCTAACGTTCATAGTGGCCTCATTATTATGTCCAATTGTTTTTCTGAATATCTATTAGTCTTTTTCTCCAAGTGTTCCAACAGGTCTCTTACAAGTCTGTTGGAATTTTTTCTCTAAGTGATCAAACATAATTCTCAATGCTCTCTTAGTTATATTTTATTTTTCCAGATTCCTTCATCCCTCAGCTATCTATCCTTTGTCTTCAGGCTCAACTGCTATTCTCAAATGCTTCATGTTCCTTGTCATCCTGGGACTTTTTTTCACTATTGTCCTGAATCTCCTTTTTCCCGATGACCTGTTTCTCTCTTTCTCAATTTGCTTCTTCCCTTTTGCTAAAGCACATCTTGCAGGGGCTTCTTGGGAAAGCACACACAGGAGATAAACTGTTGTAATCCTTGCATGTCTAGCTTTATCTTGAATCTGTTCTTTCTAAACCCACTTCCCTACTTCATTAAATGATTCTTCCATCCTTTTAATTGTTGACACATCCTCAACTCCTCTCTCTCGATGCTCCACATGCGTTCCATCCATAAACAAATCCCACCGGCCTTCCAAAGAGATCTAGAATCTGACCATCTGACCACTTCATGCCATGTGCACTGGTTAGCACTGGGGTGCAAGCCACTATTATCTCTCACCCTGAGTATGCTAATCACCTTCCAACTTGCTTCTGCTCTTGTTCAGTTTTAGTCAATTCTCAAAAAAAAACCCAAGGAGGTAATTCTTTTAAAACCTAAGTCAGATGTGTCTTTCTGTTCAGTCTTCAGCAGGCTCCCATCTTACTCACAGTAAAGGCCAAAATCCCACCACAGCCTCCAGTGCCCTATACGAGCCACTCTTGGCCTCATTTCCTACGACTCTCCCTCTTTCTTACTCTGCTTAAGGCCATATTAGAATCCTTGAACTTGGTGGAATGTCACTGACATGCTCCCACCTCACAATTTACCACACTATCACTTCCTTCAAATCCTTGCTTACATGTACCCTCCTCGGAACGACTTTTCTGAACAAGTTTACAACCTAAGAATACCTCTTCAGAGATCCCAATCTCAATTCCCTGATTGATTTTTCTCCATGTTATTTACCATCCTATGATATTCTCTATAAAATACTTACATATTTTCTTTACTGTCTGTAGTCTTCCCCCTAAAATGTAATCTTTATGAAAGCAGGGTTTTTAAAAATTTATTTTCTTATCACTTTATGTTAAGTAACTAAGTACTTACTATTTGTTAAATTGTTTGTAAAATTGATTGAATGTTTGGATTCATATAAAATTCATAGTTGAAAATAAGGGTTTTTTTCCCAACACTTTTGATGATATTTATTAGACGGTGGTTTTCAGAAGCCTGTTTCCAGTCTGATTACCATTCTGCTGTTTTTCTCGTCTTAAAATTTTTTTCTCTTGGTATTAAAATTTTTCATTTATTGTGCTGGGCACTCAAAGAATTATTTGATTTGAAGAGCATATCCTTCAGTTGGGAACATTCTCTGGTTCGTTTTTTAAACTTTTTCCCCTGGGCACCTGGGTGGCTCAGTTGGTTTAGCGTCTCACTCTTGGTTTCAGCTCAGGTCATGATTTCAGGGTCCTGGGATTGAGCCCCGAGCTGGGTTCTGCATTCAGCATGGAGTCTGCTTGGGTTTCTTTCCCTCTTCCTCTCCCTTTCTCTCTGCTCCTCCTCCTCCTCTCTTTCTCCGTCTGTCTCTAACTCTCTGACTCTTACCCCACCCACTAAAATAACTAACTAAATAATAAATAAATAAAATCTTTTAAGAATCATCTCCCATTTCCCCCATTTCTTTCGTTGTGATACAGCTCCTCAACAGACATTGGACTGCTTATATTGATCCTCTGATGTTTTTACCTCTTTTTCCCTCCCCTTTTCCATCTTGTGATATTTTTCTTTTGCTTTTTGAGAGATGATTTGACTTCTAGCCTGTTTCTAAGTTCCATTTAGAAATTCATCTTTCCATTCTCTTGCCAATAACAAGGGTGTACTAGCTTAAACAATAATAATTTTTATTTGCCTTTTCTGTCTCATGATGCACGAAGTCTGGGCACAGGCAGTCTAATACTGAAACAAGTGCAATGATGTCAATAGATATAGGGGATTTTCTCATCTTTTTGGGTACAGTTCTTGAAATAAAGATCTTAATCCATGTTGCAGCCCGGAAAAAGGCAAAAGGTAGGCAGAGGAGGGTAAGGGGATGAAGGGCAAAAGGATAATAACAAAGGTGTTATGTTCTATGGAGCCATTGCTTTTATCTCAGCCTAAATAGCACAAGAGAAAATACAGGGAAAAAAGAGATTTTAAAGATGAAACAGTTTCTAGCACAAGTTCTATTGCTTTATTTTTAGTTCTCAGATTTGAAACTTCTTCTAGCTCTTTCCTGTTTTCTGATAATCCTTTTACTCAACTTCCTTTTCTCATTTAAGCCATGAAATGCTACCTCTTGTAGCATATAATTATGTTGATAGAATTTTTATTTTCATTTTCTTCTTGTATCTCTTACATATTTTCTTTTCTACAACAACTTTTTCTTTTTTTCCCCATTAAGTAGTTTGTTTTTAAATCTATGTCATCTGTGTTAGAAAATTATTATTTCTAATAATCCTTCCAATTTCATTGGTGTTGGTTGTGACCTCTCCCTTTTCATTCATAACTTTATTAATTTGGAAACACAAAACTGGGGGCATCACAATGCCAGATTTCAAGCTGTACTACAAAGCTGTGATCACAAAGACAGCATAGTACTGGCACAAAAACAGACACATAGACCAATGGAACAGAATAGAGAACCCAGAAATGGACCCTCAGCTCTTTGGGCAACTAATCTTTGATAAAGCAGGAAAAAACATCTGGTGGAAAAAAAACAGTCTCTTCAATAAATGGTGCTTGGAAAATTCGACAGCTACATGCAAAAGAATGAAACTTGACCACTCTCTCACACCATACACAAACATAAACTCCAAATGGATGAAAGACCTCAATGTGAGACAGGAATCCATCAAAATTCTAGAGGAGAACATAGGCAACAACTTCTATGACATCGGCCAGAGCAACCTTTTTCACGACACATCTCCAAAGGCAAGAGAAATAAAAGATAAAATGAACTTATGGGACTTTATCAGGATAAAGAGCTTCTGCACAGCCAAGGAAACAGTCAAAAAAACTAAGAGACAGCCCACGGAATGGGAGAATATATTTGCAAAGGACACCACAGATAAAGGACTGGTATCCAAGATCTACAAAGAACTTCTCAAACTCAATACACGAGAAACAAATAAACAAATCATAAAATGGGCAGAAGATATGAACAGACACTTTTCCAATGAAGACATACAAATGGCTAACAGACACATGAAAAAATGTTCAAAATCATTAGCCATCAGGGAAATTCAAATCAAAACCACACTGAGATACCACCTTACGCCAGTTAGAATGGCAAAGATAGACAAGGCAAGAAACAACAATTGTTGGAGAGGATGTGGAGAAAGGGGATCCCTCCTACATTGTTGGTGGGAATGCAAGTTGGTACAGCCACTCTGGAAAACAGTGTGGAGGTCCCTTAAAAAGTTAAAAATTGAACTACCCTATGACCCAGCCATTGCACTACTGGGTGTTTACCCCAAAGATACAGACGTAGTAAAGAGAAGGGCCATATGCACCCCAATGTTCATAGCTGCATTGTCCACAATAGCCAAATCATGGAAGGAGCCGAGATGCCCTTCAACAGATGACTGGATTAAGAAGCTGTGGTCCATATATACAATGGAATATTACTCAGCTATCAGAAAGAATGAATTCTCAACATTTGCTGCAACATGAACGGGACTGGAGGAGATAGTGCTGAGTGAAATAAGTCAAGCAGAGAAAGACAATTATCATATGATTTCTCTCATCTATGGAACATAAGAAGTAGGATGATTGGTAGGGGAAGAAAGGGATAAAGAAAGGGGGGGTAATCAGAAGGGGGAATGAAACGTGAGAGACTATGGACTATGAGAAACAAACAAACTGAGGACTTCAGAGGGGAGGAGGGTGGGGGAATGGGATAGACTGGTGATGGGTGGTAAGGAGGTCACGTATTGCATGGTGCACTGGGTGTTATACGCAACTAATGGAGCATTGAACTTTACATCGGAATCCGGGGATGTACTGTATGGTGACTAACATAATATAATAAAAAATCATTTAAAAAAAAGAAAAAGAAAATTATCTCCAATATATGGTGATCCTTGTTGATATCTTTACATCTGAGGCACTAAAAAATCAGTTGTTATCTCATCATTCATGGGAATTGTTGATACAGGTTTTCTCTAGAGCATCTGGCAAACTTTTTCTGAGAAGGGCAGAAAGTAATATTTTAGGCCTCAAGGGTGACATATTCTATGTTATAACCACTCTACTCTGCTGTTGAAATGAGAGAACAGCCATAGACAATTGCAAATGAATGAGTATGGCTGATTTCCAGTAAAAGTTTATATACAAAAACAGGCTACCAGCCAGATTTGGCTCACAGGACATATTTCTATGGTAATTAGAGGACGAACGGTAGCTTCCTTATCCGTAAGCATTTTTTCTGTGGATGTTGTTTCTCCAGGAAACAAAAAAAGCCTTCTAATTTCTTGTCTGAGGGTATTTGAGTCATATGTTGACATCTCTCTCCTGTCCTCCAAGAATCTAGATTCTCTGATGTTCGTTTTCTTCATGGGAAAGGCTCTAACGTGAAAATTTAGTGACTAGGGTATTCACCTGACTGTTTCACCCTGGTCCTTCACATGAACTGTTACCGTGAAGGTCCTATGCCCTCCAGCATTCTGCAAATATACTGGTTACCGGTTTTAGCTTCCTCAGCTTGCCTTACTGAGGTATAACTTCCATCTGCCTTTCTCCTTTCAAAGATTGGATGACACATCTTATCCATTGTCAGCCCCTCTTCCATTCTCCATTTCTTTCTAGGTTAATAACATTTTCAGTTCCTTCACTGTCATTTTGGTGGAGTTTCAGGAGGGAACCAGAGATAAATAGACATACTCAGTTATATTTACCTAGAGGTATATGGGTTCTTTGTATCAAATAGCTGGGCTCACACAGTATTGGAAGTGAAATGGTAAAATAGAGAACACCCAAGTTGATAGCCAGAGGGAATATTGAATTGTGTGGTAAACAAGAAGTATCATAACATTCATGTGTTTGCTCATCCCTGTATCTGTTGTTAGCCAGGATTCAGTCTGCAGTTTAAACTTCATGTCCGAATTCGAGTATAATAAAAACACTTCCATCAAAGCATCTTGATTAGAACATACAAAACAGATTATTATATAAGCAGATGAGAATCCAGTACAGAGCATACCATCTACACTATGATATTTGTAGGATGAATTCATTCCATGGTCGTGGAGAAATAGATGAAGGATCATGCAGAGTATATTAGAGAAAAGGAAAGCCCTTGTTAATAATTTCATTGATTATCATTGTATTTTAAAAGTCAACGTGAAAAATTGCATTTGTAGAAGTTGCAATGTGTTTCATATTTTAATATTCATTAAAATAAATATCCCATTGCAAAGCCTTTTTTTGAAACTAGAGGACAGTAGAACCTAGATGGATGAAGATATTTATTTATTAAACATTGTATATAGTCAGAAAGATAACATAGTATATTGGAAAAAACAGTGACTGTAAAAAACTATGCTCTGGAGTTCATATACAAGGTTAAATATATACTATCATTTATTACAGGGACAAGTTATTTGAAAATCATTCATCTTTATGTTCACACTTTTTTAAAACACTGGGAAAACAATACTTCTTTTATAGTAAAAATTAATAACGTGAACTATGGTATGTGCCATCAGTGTCTTGTAAGTCATATAGGTGTTCGATATAGTTGAGTTGGGTGTGGAGGTAGGCACAGTCTGGATGTGGGATCTGGACCTCCAGACTTCACTTTGCTAATGCAGTTGTTAATCTGAGGCCTGAAAGGGCAAACTTAAGTAACACCTTCCGCAGAATATTGCTTTAACACAACTCATTATTGTCTCAACGTCCTACATGGTAGGCGTTACTAGTGCCGAGTACAGTGTCTGGTACATAATAAACACTTAAGAAATATTGGCTGATTTAATTGAATTTGACTTTTGTTCCTTCCTTAGACTAATTTAATAACATCTGAGAAAGCACCAGGAGCTCAATTTGACCAAGTCATTTACACTCTTTGCCTATTGGTTCTTTTGAGGCATTTGCAGCCTGATTTGCAAATATAGGCTTTTATAAAGAAATGTCATTAATATTGAGAACATACTTTTCAATTATTTAAAAAGCACTAATGAATGTAAGTCTCAAGGAAGAAACTTTTTAGTTCTTTCATAATTAACTCGTCTAGTATAATGTCCATTTGACTGAAAAGACAAGTTCTAGGATTCATTAAAATATATACAAGGCCTAATGGCAAAATATAAAAATATCAAGACCTACATTATACTAAGAATAATGCAAAGAAAGAAGAAAACCTCCTTCGAGGTAATTTGAGGCAGCACTTTTAACATGTTAACAGATACATTCTTTTTCATTTACATTGTAACTGACACTGTGGCCTAAGTCTTGGCTGTTTCCAGGCAACGTTGTCAGCATCTTAAATTTTTCCATATTTCCTGGGTACTCTTCTAGAAGTGCTCCCTCTTTTATCTATACAATTTCTAATACTCATCACTTCTTGGACTTTCAGATAAGATAGACAAGGGCTTGATCGCGTGTAGCTCTTTTCTTGTTGACCTCTCTGCTTTTCACTAATTAAGTAAAAACATCGCTTCTAAAATCAATTTCTCCAACACTTTATCCTCCTAATGCCTCTAATCAAAATACTTAACTGTGCAGAACACTTTTTCCGCCCTTGTCAAATTAGACTTAAATAGGTTCAACCATTGCTTTTCCACATTCCCAGCCTGATGACGTCACATTAATCATTGGGCTGTGAAATATGTTTTTTACTAATCCTGTGGCATATAAAGACATCCTTTGAGTTTCTATTGAGATAAGCACAACTTTATATGAATCTTTGTATTACTGGATTTTTTTGCACTTAGAAGTTAAAACTGCATGTAGTTTTTCTTACGTGAATGAATTATATTCATTCATACAACAGTTTTTCTTTACGTATTCCGATTCAGACCTCTGGCCTGAATCATGGCACACAGAAAGAATTATGAAGAAGAACCTTTTATTGTAATCCAGCTCTGCTCTAATTAATTATTCAAAGCTCTTTGATTATGCAGATTTACATACTTCAGCATTTATTCCCTCAGACTTTCTACCTCACTGACAGTGCTCTAAGAACATTTTGAAACCTAATGATTAAAACATTTTTTTCCTAAACAGTCCTCCATATGAACTGATGCAGGATTTCTAATCTCAGGTGCTTGCATCCATGAGTGAATGCAAAGCAAAAATGGTGGCCGTCGCATTATGCTTAGTTATTTGAAAAGCCAAATCTCAACATTTTCATAAGCTGAGGCTACAATACCCAAGTAGAACCTGACAGTCCTTTGTTTCTTTCCAGAAAGCCTTTGCATACTACATGGTAACTGGTTATCTCAGCTTATTTGAAACTCTGTTCTATTTGGTTGTAATACAATTTAGAATGTGAGTTATAGTCAAGCACTTTATTGGGAAGAAAAACTTTCAGAAAAACATGAAGTCTGGAGATTGAAGTAGGAAGAATTGAAGGTATTAATGTTGTTAAAACCTTGGGAAAACCTGAGATAACCTGTTTCAGGATGTGCTGCAGGTATGGTCTCAGGACTAGTTAATGATCCCCAGAGATAACTGATCCTGGATTTACTTACATAGCATATGAAATTCAGGAATGTTTTTGGACATGGTGGTGATTATTCTGGGGAACTAAGGATAACAGAAAGGTTTATTCCTGTAATGCAATGGTCTCTGTGAACTTGCTGTGTATTTTATAACTGAGTTTGATGAGGAATTCTTGATCCAGATAAGTTTATATCTCATACGTATGCAGACATAAATACATCCAGATTTAATTCAGTCTATGTTTTTAAAACTGGTCATAAAACAGGATATTTAGGCTTACATAATCACTAAAGGGATCTTCCGTCACATATTCTCATCCTTACCCTGCATCTCTGCCTGGTATGGATTTCGGGTTCAGTTAACTTGGCCATTTACTCAGTGAATGCACAGATTTACTTTTGTGACAAGTAAACCTTATTTGATTTACCCAATCAGGGTCAGTGCCCAATTGTTACATCAATAAAGGCATACTGTTGACTCATGTCAATGCAATTATCAAAGAAGTGTTAGGAATATTTGACCGCAAAGCTTATAGTTTATAAAATGATATTAAAGCAAAGAAGCAAACCCAAAACACCATCAGAAGGAATGAACTTAATTAAGAATAAAGTCACTTTCAGGTGGTAGCTAAACTTGTGAGCACTGCATAATGTATAAGCTTGTCGAATCACTATGTTATACACCTGAAGCTAATGTAACATTGTCTGTTGACCATAAATTTTAAAAATTTACATAGACTAGTCACTTGTAAACTGTAGGATATTTTTTTCCATTTTTTCTAGTATATATTTATTTGGTAAAATTGTAATGATAATACAAGGAACATAAATGTTGTCAACTGCAATACAAACACTGAACCTGAGCACCTCTATTTTTCTTTCTACATTAACTAGAGTCAAAATTCATAGTTTAATTAACTACTATTGCAACCAACAGATATTCTATGTTTGTTTTTTTTTCCTTAAATTTTTATTTTGCATGGAGGATATAACATTAAATAGTCTCTTAAACTTATAATTACATGATGATTTTTCAGTTGGCATTTAAGAGGTCTTTTATTGGGGTATAATTGACATGTACGATTATATTATTTTCAGGTGTACAACATAATGATTGGATGCTTGTATACATTGCAAGATGATCTCAGTAAGTCTAATTTGTCCCATCACCATATAAAGTTACATAGTAGGCAATACGATAAGGTTGATCGTAATCACCACGCTGTACATTACCTCCCCATGACTTATTTATTTTATGACTGGAGTTTGTACCTCTTGGCTCCTCCCATTTTGCCCATCCCCCTCCCCGGGCAACCATCAGTCTTTTCTCTGCATCTGTGAGGTTTACTTCATTTTGTTGGTTCATTTGTTTTGTGTTTTAGATTCCATATATAAGTGAAATCATATGGTCTTTGTCTTTGTCTGTCTGACTTATTTCACTTAACATAATAATCTTGCAAATAATGCTGCCATGAATATGGGAGGGCATATATCTTTTTGAACTAGTGTTCTTGTTTTCTTTGGATAAATACTCAGAAGGGGAATTACCGGATCATGTAGTTCTGTTTTTAACCTTTTGAAGAATCTCCATACTGTTTTCCATAGTGGCTGCACCACTTGCATTCCAACCAGGAGTGTAAGTGTTCACTTTTCTCTGCATCCTTGCCAACGCCTGTTGTTTCTCATGTTGTTGGTTTTAGCCATTCTGACAAGTGTGAGGTAATAACTCGCGGTTTTGATTTGCATGTCCCTGATGATGAGTGGTGTTGAGTATCTTTTTATGTGCCTGTTAGCCAGCTGGATGTCTGCTTGGGAAAAATGTTTACTCAGATCTTCTACTTATTTTTTTAAATCAGATTGCTTTTGTTTTGTTTGCTATTGAGTTGTATGAGTTCCTTATATATTTTGGATATTAACCTCTTAACAGATAGGCATTGCAAATATTTTCTCCCACTCACTATATTGTCTTTTTATTTTGTTGACAGCTTCCTTCACTGTTCAGAAGCTTTTTAGTGTGGTTAGTCCCATTTGTTAATTTTTGCTTTTGTTGCCATTGCCTTTGGAGTCAGATCCCAAATATTATAGTCAAGAGGGAGTGATGTGAAGGATCTTATGGCCTATGTTTTCTTCTAGGAATTTTATGGTTTCTGGTCCTACATTCTTTAGTCCTTAATCCATATTGAGTTTATTTCTGTGTATGGTGTAAGATACTGGTCCACTTTCATTCTCTTGCATGTAGCTCTTCAGTTTTCCCAACACCAATGATTGAAGAGACTGTCTTTCCCCATTGTATATTCTTTTTAAAATTTTTAAAAAGATTTTATTTATTTGACAGAGAGAGAGAGAGACAGCCAGCGAGAGAGGGAACACAAGCAGGGGGAGTGGGAGAAGAAGAAGCAGGCTCCCAGCAGAGGAGCCTGATGTGGGGCTTGATCCCAGGACTCTGGGATCACGTCCTGAGCAGAAGGCAGACGCTTAACGACTGAGCCACCGAGGTGCCCCTCCCCACTGTACATTCTTACCTACTTTCTCATAGATTAATTGACAGTTTATGTGTAGGTTTAATTTTGAGATCTCTATTCTGTTCCATTGGTCTTTGTGTCTGTTTTATACCAATACCATACTGTTTGGATTACTCTAGCTTTTTAATATAGTTTGTTATCAGGTAGTGTGATACCATTGACTTTTTTCTTCTTTCTCAAGATTGTTTTGGCTCTTTGAGATCTTTTGTGGTTCCGTACAAATTTTAGGCTTGCTTGTTCTATTTCTCTAAAAAATGACACTGGGATTTTCATAAAGATTGCATTCAATCTACAGATTGCTTTGGGCAATACAGACATTTTAATAATATTAATTCTTCCAATCCATGAGCATGAAGTATCTTTGCATTTATTTTTGTCTTTTTCAATTTCCTTCAGCAATGTCTTGTAGTTTTTAGTACGTGGGTCTTTCACCTTTTTGATCAAATTTATTCCTGGTTATTTTATTCTTCTTGATGCAGTTATAAATGGGATTATTTTCTTAATTTCTCTCTTTTCTTCTTTTTTAAATTTAAGCTCAGTTAGCCAACATATAGTACATCATTAGTTTCAGATGTAGAGTTCAATAATTCATGTTGCGTATAACACCCAGTGCTCATCACATCACATGCCTTCCTTAATACCCATCATTCAATTTCTCTTAAAGTTTGTTGTAAGTGTATAAAAACATAACAGATTTTTGTGTATTAGCTTTGCATTCTGCAACTTTACTGGATTAATTTCTTTTAATATTTTTTTTGTGGAGTGTTTAGGGTTTTCTATATATAAAATCATGTCATGTGCATAGTGGCAGTTTTCTTTCTTCCTTTCCAATTTGGATACCTTTTATTTCATTTTGCCTAATGCTCTGGCTATAGCTTTCAGTACTCTGTTGCATAAAAGTGGTGAGAATGAGCATCCTTGCCGGCCATCTTGTTCCCAATTTTAAAGGAAAAGCCTTTAGCTTTACACCATTGAGTATGGTGTTAGCTGTGGGCTTACTCTGTATGGCCTTTATTATGTTGAGATATGGTCACTCTACACCTGCTTTGTTGAGAGTTGGGTTTTTTTTTCTTTTTGTTATCATAAATGGATGTTGAATTTTAAAATGCTTTTCCTTTATCTTTTGAGTTGATCATGTGCTTTTTATCCTTCATTTTGTTAATGTGATATATCATGTTGATTGATTTGCAGATGAAGTATCCTTGCATCCCTGGAATAAATCCAACTTTATCATTATACATGATCTTGTTAATGTATCATTGAATTTGGTTTGTTAATGTTTTATTAAGGTTTTTTTTTTTAGTTTTTTTTTTTTAATCTAGGTTTATTAGGGATATTGGCCTATAATTTTTTTGCAGTGTCCTTGTCTGGTTTTGGTATCAGGGTAATGCAGGTCTCATAAAATGAGTTTGGAAACATTTCTTTCTCTTCAGTTTTTCAAAAGAGTTTGAGAAGGATAGGTATTAAATCTTCTCTGAATGTTTGATGGAATTCACAATGTAGCCATCCGGACCTGAACTTTTGTTTGTTGGGAGGTTTGTAATTACTGGTTCAATCTCCTTACTAGTAATTTGTTTAATCAGATTTTCCATTTTTTCATGATTCAGTTTGTTTTAGAAGATTGTATGTTTCTAGGAATTTAGCTACTTTTCTAGGTTTTCCAATTTTTTGGCATATAATTGTTCATAGCTGTTTCATGATCCTTTGAATTTCTTTGGTGTGAATTATATCTTCTCCGTTCTCATTTTTTGTTTTTTAAAATTCAAGCCATTTTTTTTTTTCTCGGTGAGTCTAGCTAAAGGTTTATCATTTTGTCTTTTCAAGGAACCAGCTCTTTGTTTCAGTGATTTTTAAATATTTTTTTAGTTTCTCTTTCATTTGTTGTTGCTCTGGTCTTCATTATTTCCTTCCTTCTACTAATTTTGGACTTCATTTGTTCCCCTGTTTTGTGTTCTTTAAGCATAAAGTTAGATAGTTTATTTGAGCTTTTTCTTGTTTCTTAAGGTAGGCTTGTATCATTATGAACTTTCAGGATGGCTTTTGCTGCATCCCATAGATTTTGATACATTGTACTTTGATTTTCTTTTGAAGAGTGACTATATTTAAATACAAGTAAAGAGCATTGAGGACACAGAAAACAAAACAATTGGTCTAAGACCTCTTATATTCTACCAATATCCTATAAAACTCAACTTTCACATTTTATTTCAGATTAAATTGATTTAAGATGTTAAGCAAACTTTGTTACACAAATTGATGTTTTGGGGAGGTTAATGCATCTTCAATACATTTGTTTGCTCTGTGTTTTTTCTTACAGTAAGTTTTAAGTGAAAAGAGAAAGACCCTTATCATCTAAAAGGTATAATGAAGATTCTGTGGTCAGAAACCTCCACTGTTGCCCTGTTACTGAGATTAGAAAAAGACATTTCAAGGAAAGAAAACTATAGATCAACATTTCTAATAAATCTAGATATAAAAATCTTTACTAAAATTTGAGGTAATGGAGTCCACAGTTTGTAAAGAAAATTATATATATATTTATATATATTTTATATATATAAATATATTATATTAAATATTATATATTTATATTAAATATATACAAATGTATATTATATATTTATATTATATTAAATATATTATATATATTTATGTTATATATATATTTATATAATATATATAAATATATATTTATGTTTTATACATTTATATATTTAATTTTTTCTTGATACAGTGTCTGTTTGAATCTTTTACCCATTTTATAAAATAAATATTTTAGAATAGTTTTAGATTTATAGAACAGTTATGAAAACAGTGCAGATAGTTTCCACATACTCCATACCCAGTGTCACCTGTTATTAATGTTACATTAATATGGTACATTTGTATACCATATGTGAGGTGTTTACCAATGAAAAATTAAAATGTCTGTGGACACAAAGATTTACAGTCAAATATTTAAATTACTCTTGTGTAAAATACTCCCAAACCAGAAAAAACCCCAATTATCCATCAATAAGTAAATGGATAAACAAATTATGCTCTATCTATACAATGAAATATTATTCAGAAAAAAAGTGTTGATACAATTAACAACATGGATTACTCTCAAAAGTGTTATGCTAAATGCAAGAATCCAGGCATAAAAGATTACATATTTTCTCATTCAGTTTATATAAAATCTAGAAAAGGAAAAGTCATAGCACTAAAAAGATCAGTGATTGCCAAGGGCTGAGGTGGAAGAAGGAGATTGAATGCAAAGGGATCAAAGAAAACTTTGGAGGAGATGGATATGATATATTTATTGTGGTGGTAGTTACATGATTGTATGCATTTGACAAAAATGTACTGACATTGTCAGAACTATATACACTTTTAATGGGTGAATTTTAATACATGAAAATAATAGCTCGATAAAGCTGATTAAGAAATAACATAGTAAGTGTTAAGATGAAAGTCATAGAAGTCTGTTGCATGTAGGCACAAAGGCATTTGTGTTCTTCCACCTGGATGTTCAAAAAAGCACCCCTGAGGACACAAAGTTTATTTTATAAGCCTTGAAAGATGAAGATGGGTTGTTAATAATGAAAGACAGAATTGTATTTCAGCCAGAAGATTCCTGCAAATCACTGAAAATAAATCATGCACTTACTCTTGCGTTTAGTGATTTTTCTATAGCAGAAGAATGGTTAGTGTCTCTAGGTTCTTGAAAGAATAAAGAAGATTCAGACTCTTATCCTTGTATAAATCTCTGTATAAATGTATGCTTTTTCTTGTCATCAAGTAAACTTTTATTTATTTTTATTTTTTTAAAAAGATTTTATTTATTTATTCGACAGAGATAGAGACAGCCAGCGAGAGAGGGAACACAAGCAGGGGGAGTGGGAAAGGAAGAAGCAGGCTCATAGCGGAGGAGCCTGATGTGGGGCTCGATCCCATAACGCTGGGATCACACCCTGAGCCGAAGGCAGACGCCTAACTGCTGTGCCACCCAGGTGCCCCTCAAGTAAACTTTTAACATAACATATAGTAATAATCATTCCTGTTTCAGCTGCAAGTAGTAGAAATTCAACCTAAACACAACTACAAAATGAGTTATTTATTTATTTATTTACTTACACATAACAGAAAAATCCAAGGTAGACCTAGTTGCAGGTACACCTGGCTCCGGGTGGTCAAATGATGTCTAGAATCTGTTGATTGCTTTTCATCTCTCAGGTGTCCTTTTTTCCATTTAAAATTTATTCTTAGGCAGGTTTCCTTTAAAGAGTAAAGTTAGTAATAAAACACTGTCATGGTTTGAACAATAAATTGTATACTAAGCATAGTGAGACTGCAATTATAAGCTAGGGTTGTCCCAGGCAATTGAGATATATGGAGGCCATAACAAGATGAATGCAAATAACTCCAGGCTTACGTATTTCCACTTTGAAGCCCCACTGGAAATATTTCTTACCTAATGTTCTAGCAGAACCATGTAGTCGGTTCTCATTTTGGGTTCCTTGAGCATTCTTGAACCAAAAGCTATGGCAGGAAAGATGTGGTACACTGATAGGCCAGCATCGGACACTTGCTGGTTTCTAGAACTAATGTAAGCTCAAAAATTCCAGAAACAGTTAAGTGGGTAGATCTGGTTGTGTAAAGGAAAATGAATATTCTGTTATCAAAAGAAGGAATGGACAATAGGTTAAGAAACAAAGATACCCACAGTAGACTGTCTATATTTTCATGATACGTCATTTATCATATACTGATTTGATTAAATTATTTAATTTTTTTTTAGAAATGGTAGTTTCTTTTGTCTTTATGACACGTTGAATTATTATGTTCTGCTGTGAACAGAATTAAAATAGAATTTAATGTATTTGTAATCACGTGATTAAAAGAGCATGGTTGAGGTTGTGGGCTACAGTGCGGATTGCATTGTATATTGTTATTTCTCAAGAAGTTTTAATTTTAGTTGTAAGTGATAAACTTTTCTGATAATATCACACATTCTTCCTGTATTTGTCACTCTTTATCTATATTTCATGAAATTTCTATTAACTTAGCTCTGCTTTTTTTTTTGAAATGAATCCAGTGAAATTATGGTTGTGTGTTTTCTGGAGTGTTTGATTTTCCCTGTGAATCAAGATCATAAGCATGGCTTGTAATATGAACATGTAATGGTTTATCCAAGTTGTTTTAGTCATTTTATGTTGTTTAAAATTGAGAACCACAGGAAACTATTTCCTTTGCCTTGACTCATATCACTTTTCAGATTTTTTCCTCTCTTTTCATTAAAAAAACGGGTGTGCTACAGTGTGGGAAACATTCATCTAAATCTATATTGGAGACACACAGCTATATGAGAAAATAAAGAGAAGTAAAACCATGAAATTGATGCTTGTGGTTCTATTCCATTTTTTTCCTTCCAAGGAGTGCCAAGGCAAGTTGGTTCTGTCTGAGGCTCATCTTTTTACTTCTCTCTGTGTGTTCTTCTTGGGTGGTTTTAATCCACTTTGTGTGTTAAAATAATACTGATATGCTGTGGTCTCCCAATTATCCTTTTATGTCTAGTCAAGATTTCTTTTCTGAATTCTTAATCCATTGGCCTTTGGTCGTCTCCACCTAGATATCCTAATGACAACTCAAACCTACCAATTTCCACATTTAACACAGTAACTCTGTGTATCCCTCCCTGGTGTGAAATATTATTTTCACAGTGAAAGACCTTACCCTTTACTCCAGTATTCATGCAAGAATCCTACAGAGCTCCCAAATACTTTCTTCTTTCTTATACCCATACCAAACACTGCAAAGTACATGCTGTAATTATTCGTCAAATACTTGTGGGGAATTTTTCTAGTCCTGCCGCTTTTACTATAGCTCTGGCCATCATCATTTCTCAGGCAGATTGTTGCCTATTACTCCAGCTTGGTCTCGCTCAGATCCGTTCTCTATATCAATACCAGGGAGATCTTGAAAAATGCAATATGAGCTTCCACTTTTATTTCTGATGAAGTAATTATAGTAGGCCAGTGTTGCCATTGAAAACAATCAGGAAAAAAAAAACACAAGAAGAATAACTAAGAAATATCCATTTAAACATTTACGATCCCTGTGCAAAGTGAGTACAGAGAGGTAAGCCAACATTTTACAAGCTCCTTTCCCTCTTCTGGTATCTGCCATTTCTTGGCACTGGGCAAAAGGCTGAGAATTCTGTCCGAAGGCTATAATGGAGAAGCAGAGAAAAATGTATACAATTTTATTTCTTTTTTTTTTAAAGATTTTATTTATTTATTCGACAGAGATAGAGACAGCCAGCGAGAGAGGGAACACAAGCAGGGGGAGTGGGAGAGGAAGAAGCAGGCTCTCAGCAGAGGAGCCTGATGTGGGGCTCGATCCCATAACGCGGGGATCACGCCCTGAGCCGAAGGCAGACGCTTAACCGCTGTGCCACCCAGGCGCCCCTACAATTTTATTTCTTCATTATGCCTCAGTAAAGGTGGGAAAAAATACACAAAAATAAAGAACTCGAGGTCTGGGCTACAACCTCCCCCTCCTGCCCCTTGGAAAAAGAAGCAGAGAAACCAACAGTGAGTTTGGCAATCTCTTGGGGCTTGAGAAACAAAGATTAGATTTTGGAACCAGGTCTTAAGGGGCTGAGACCCCGGTGGAAATGGAGGCAGACTAGTGACCTGCAACACTTGGCAGTATTCTCCAGGTTGTTGTTCACATTTTATCAGCAGCTAAAGACACTAAAGTGAAAGGTGAATGTTTAGATGATTTCTTTCTGAGTAACAAACCACCCCAAAACTAAGTGGCTTAAAACAACAGCAGTGTTTAATTGGTTCATGATTCTGCTATTTAGGCAAGGCTTGGAAGGGACACATTGTCTCTGCCCTACTCATTGTCAGCTGGGCCTGCTTGATACTGGAGGCTGAAATAATACAAAAGCTCATTTCCTCACCACTTACGTGTCTGGCAGTTGATACTGCCTATTGTCGGGGATCTCTTTGGGAGCCATGACCCAAACACTTTCTTATGGCCTTTGTAGGTGACCTTTTTGGCTTCTGCACAGCGTGGTGGCTGGGTTCCAAGAAAGAATATCCCCAAAGGACCATATAGAAGGAAGTCATGTTGCCTTTTATGACTTAGTTATAGAAGTGACAGAGCATCATTTCCGCCATAGAAGCAGGCTCACCCAGTTTCAAAGAACATGGATTTTACCTCACTGTCAGCATTAAATTGGAAAAACATCATATGGGATAGGATATGTTGGTGTGCTCATCTTTAAAAAATACTTTGTCTCACTGAAGAAAAGCAGATCAGAGTTTATATCCATTTCATAGTGCTGAGAGCACAGACTTAGAAGTGGAATTGGAATTCAGGACTGAGCAAAGGGGACTTCTTAGTAAATCCATTAGCCTCTAAATTGGGGTCTGTGGAAGGCTACACTCCCAAAAATGAATGTAAAACAGAGAGAGATGGAACTTCATGAAAATTGCAACCTGTTTTTATTACATTCAGTCTCTGATTGGATTAAGGTAATCTGCCTTTACTCTTCCTCTCTGAAGATATGGTTAACTCTCCTGGGAGAAGATAATCTCTTCTAAAGCCTTTGAAAATTTTCATATACGAAGTATGGCATCAAGTCAAAAATTATCAGGCCAAAGTACTGAAAAGAGTATAAATGGAATTAAACTACTGTAAGCTTTTTATAGTATTAATTCAGAGTAGACTATGATAAGGTAATTTATTTCTGCAGCAAGCATTTAGACATACCAATAGAGGAGGCATAAGGGATTCCTATGAAAAAATTGGGTCAATATAAAAAAAAAAGGAGGTTGAAAGAATACAGAGGTCACTTAGAAAACAAATAGTAACATGGTAGATTTAAATTCAATCTTATCAATAATTATATTAAGTATTGAGCTAAAAATTCAAAAGATTGATTTTTAGTCTGATTAAAAAAGCAAGACAAAACTGCATGGTATTTTCAAACAAACATTTTAAATTTGAAGACAGAAACTGGTTAAAATTAAAGAATTGAAAAAAGGTAATACCATACAATCATTAAGTATAAGAAAAACGTTGTGTTTATATTAATGAA
Organism: Ailuropoda melanoleuca; assembly: GCF_002007445.2. Lineage (NCBI taxonomy): Eukaryota > Metazoa > Chordata > Mammalia > Carnivora > Ursidae > Ailuropoda > Ailuropoda melanoleuca. The sequence goes on along the minus strand of NC_048238.1, from coordinate 23,637,992 downwards.
GGAGACCCCCAAACAGAACCCATTACCAGAGATTTAAAAAGTTCAATTTATAATCATAAAAGAGTCAATTCAACAATAAGTATATATCTGACAATAGAGCTTCAAAATATATGAAACAAACTTTAGTAATAGAAAAAATCTGTATGAATGCAGATGTAAAGGATACTGGCGGTCACAAAGATTCGCCACCAGTAATCTATTCAAGGAAGAATTTGTTCTTTCACTTCCCCCCCGCCTCACATTTTGCCTCAGCTGCAGAGAGCCACAAGAGCATACCTGTTAACCTGGGCAACCCATATCCAAGTACTGATTATGGGAGGTACATTTCATGCCTGATTAAAGCCTTTCAGCCCACTAAGGGATATTCCTGATGGGCTATGTACCTTGCAGGCAGTGGTATGGTATTGTCTAAGGCTTTGCTGGGACTACAGTACGATGTAACTTTTCTCTTTGCCTAATTTTAACCCACCCTCACCCTTATTCACAGGTGTTACTATCCAGTAAATATCTTATACGGACAACTTGCCAATGTCTGCTTTTGGATAACCCAATCTGACTAACACTATCAACAAACTTCCTAATCGATATTTTTTTTGTACATTACAGCCAACGAGCGTAAGATACACATTTTTAAGAAGTGCACATGGAATATGCACTTAGACATGTTCGGGGCTATATAACAATATAGCTTCAATAAAATTCAGAGTACTAAAATACAAGTTATATTTTATGATCACAATGCAATTAAAGTAGAAATCAGTATCAACAAGGTCTTGAAAATCACCAAATGTTTAGAGGTTAAGTACTGCTCTTCAATCCATAAGTTAGAAACAATACATAAAGGAAAAACTCTCTTTTTAAAAGATTTTATTTATTTATTTGCCAGAGAGAGAGAGAGAGAGAGAGAGAGAGAGAGAGAGCAAGAGAGCACAAGCAGGGGGAGCAGCAGGCAGAGGGAGAGAGAGAAGTAGACTCCCTGCTGAGCAGGGAGCCTGATATGGGGCTCGATCCCAGAAGCCTGGGATCATGACCTGAGCCGAAGGCAGATGCTTCACTGACTGAGCCACCCAGGCATCCCGAAAAAGGAAAAACTCTTAATCATTTCATTTAGGAGGATATCCAAATTAAATAACCAATAAAATATGAAAATATGCCCAATGTTATTATACATTTGGGAAACACTAAAACTACCATGAGACAGAACTAACGATCTGTCATAAGACTAAAATGCAACAAAAAAGTGACAGTAAGAATGTTGGCAAGTATGTGGAATAGAGCCTTCACAAGGTTCGTGGGAATGTGAATGGGACTCTTTTTGGCAGTATCCACTAAAGGTGAACATACATATAAACAGCAAGTCCACTTGGTTAGTAGATGCACAGTAGTAATGTATACTTCAATGAAATTTTACATAGCAACACTATCTTCTGGGAAAAAACCTTTAAATGCTCATCAATAATAGAATGTAGATAGTTGGTAGAAAGCTACATAGCAATGAGAATGAACAAATCTATACAAAACACAAATGAATCCCACAAGTAATGCTGATCCAAAGAGGCCAGAAACAAGGAGTTTCATACTGTTTGATTTGACTTCTATAAAAGTAAAAAACAGACCAATCTAACCTATGGTTTTAGGTTAAGGTAACCGTTACCTTTGGTGCGGACTGTGAGTGGGTGGGTGTAGGAGAGCTCCTTTGAATATACTGGTAATGTTTGATTTCTCTGTCTGGGTGTTGGTTACATTGGTGTGTTTGATTTCTAAAAATCTGAGCTTTCTATCTATTATGTGTACACTTCTCTATTTAATGTGTTATACTTCATTAAAAAGCCGCATTGAAAAAACCTAAGTATGTCAGAGTCGTAGTTGTCTTGAGTGCCTTTCAATAGTCCTCCTCTTCTGTCCATTGGAGGCCAAACTTCTAAGCAAGACAAAAACGTCTCTTCATGATATGGTCCCTATCCACATTTCCAGCCTCATTTTTAGTGAGGCCTTATTGCTCATAGCCTATGCGGCATGGTTTTCAGTTCTTTCAGTGGTCCTACTTCTGCAAACCTCCTGGTTTAGGCATTCACGGTTCTTTCTTCCTAAATTTGCTTCTACTTCTCTTTTGCCTGATTACTTCCCAGCCAGAGAAGTCTTCAGTGGTCTCTTTTATTACCTTGGGTGCGCCCTGTGTTGCTATTACGACTTCTTTTGCTTTTCTCAGCAACTTCACATTGTTATACTTTGTAGCCTTTCTGGTATCGGCTCCATCATTATTCCGATGTAAGTTACTTGAGAACAGATCTCGCCTCCCATTAACTATGGTGCCTGACAAACGCTTGGCATTTCATTCATGTTTACTGAACACAACACTGCTTGTATCAAATATCAGAGCATCTGTGGGCTGTACGAGGGCTCTGTGCACTGGAATCCACTTCCCCCAAGATAGTCTGTGTTCATGCCCAGAGTTAACTCTGAGATGTTTAACCTGAACAGTGGGGGTTCTATCAGTCAAGGGCCAGCCAGAGCACAAAAGTCCACCAGTTATTTTAAAAGAAAGCACTTAAAATGAAGGATCAATATTTTTAAATTGCCAGAGAACTGAAAATGTCAGAAGGGGACCCTGAGGTATCAGAGAGATAGTAGCTGCAGAAAGTAGCTGCTATCCTTACTGCTGGGGAACAAAAGAAAGAGCTTATAATATTCAAATAGAGAGGCTTGAAGGTGGGTTCCCACAGAATAGTTCCTTCTACCTCTGACCGCATTTCTCCCTCCCTTGTTGAGCCCTACAATCTCCTGATGGAACTCTTTCTTGGTAAAGCCTAACACAGAGCAGTTGGAATTGCAGAAATGGGGTCTATGGTCTCAGCCGGAGCTCCACAAAGAGAAGTACAGAGGGGTAGGTTTGAGGTTGAGAGGCAACAACTTAAGGGCCAGCGCAGTGGGGATGAGGGAACGGTGTCTGAACTAGAATTCAGAAGCATAACCCTTTTCATCTCTGCTAAGGGGATTAAGGGTCAGGGCTTAAACTGCTCTCTTGAGTATTATTTTAGACTTCAGAGAGACCAAATGGCAAACTTGAATGTTCCCCTAAGTTCTGAGATGAAATGGAGCTTCCTGGACATCCTCGGGAGCAGACCTGGATAAGGGAGCAATATTTTGATAGAAGGACACACAGAACAGATTTCACAAACACTGGCTAACCTGAGCAGAATAGAGGGCCTTGTGATTTAGGGATTATAATAGTAACCATGGTGACTGTGATGTTTATGAGGCAAACTGCATGACCCAGTATATTTTCTACTGCTGTTGAAATATATCTGCATTTATACATACTATTTCATTTAATAATAGCTAGAAGATGTAAAGTACTTCTTTTAAATGAGTAATTAGGGTTTAATTTAGCCTATCAACTCAAGAAGGACAAGAAAGTTTATCATACACTGGTATTTTCAGCTGTTTTTACTGGAAAATGAAATTTATACTCGTCCCTTTGCAACTTGGGCCAATTTAACCAAGGTTCCAATAAAAATCTATTTCTAAGTTTTATAGAAAAATAAATCTTATCTAAAAAAGCACAGTCTGCTTTTGCTATAATAATGATAGGGAGGGTAGTAAAAAACTTCACGGTATTAAAAAAATTCCATAATAAAAACAATTGTTTCAAGTGGAAAAGCAGTTTATAATCCAAAAAGTTCCAGACTAGCAATAATGAGATTTCTTTACCTGTAACGATTTCGATAATGATGGCATATTTGTGGGTTCGTGTATGTTTAATATCATAAATATAACAAACCCAGCATATGCTCATGTTAATTTTGGTTTTATAATAATGGCCTGTATCAACCTTTATCATTAATTTCATCACTTATTGTTATGCTAAAAGCCACAGTCACTCAGTTTGAATTATGAAAACTCTGTATTTCAGGAACACTTGAGTAATGAATTTGGATGGCATCTGGGGTTGAAGAACAACTGTGTATTGGTCTCTTGTGTTTCTGCAAACCTTACCCGTGAAACACCAACTGCCCTTTCTTTCAGAGAATCTTTTCAAGGATATTTGTAGAGCAAACGGCCTTGGGAGACAGAGATAGTGTCTCCCGCTGGAGTGAAAAACGGGCCTACTTACTTCTCATTACAAAAGGTTCAGGTTCCCTAAATTCAGGATTCTTCTCCTGTCAGGGAACCCACTTTGTGTGCGAGTATCACCTGGCTTTCTCTGCATTGCCCTGTGAGAACTGGGGCTTGGGAGAATTGGCACAAAAATGCTGATACTCTGGCTACTGCTTGTATTAATTTTCTATTGCTGCTATTAAAAAATTACCTCAGAGTTAGTGGCTTACGATAATACATGTTTATGGGGCGCCTGGGTGGCTCAGTTGGTTAAGCATCCGACTTTTGATCTCACCTCAGGTCTTGATCTCAGGGTTGTGAGTTTAAGCCCTGCATGGGAGAACAATAGCGTGTATTTATTATCTTACAGTTCTGGGGGTCAGAAGACCAACCCAGGTCTCACTGGGCTACAGGCTAGGTGTTGGCAGGGCTGTGTTCCTTCTGGACATTTCCTTCTGTATGTTCCAGGGAAGAATTCATTTCTTTGCCTCTTCCAGCTTCCAGCTTCTAAAGGCTGACACTTTGCTCCTTGGCTCACGGCCCCCTTCCTCCGTCTTGAGAGCAAGCAAGGTAACACCTCTCTGGCCCTGATTCCATCCTCGCATCTCTTTCTCTGATTCCAGCCAGGAAAGTTTCTCAAAGATTCATGTGATTAGACCAGGCCCACCTGGACCATCCAGGAGAGCCCACCCCCCCACCCCCACTCAAGGTCTCTGAGCCAATATCCACGTGAGCTGGAAGGCTAACTTGTTAGCTTGCAAGCAGAGTGGAACCTCAGGTTCGTGAAACTATGACTTTTAGTTTAGAAATTGAATTCAGACATTTTAGCAAGCCTATCTAAATATAACATAAACAGAGCTAAACAGGAGTCTCATTTTAGATACCCATGGCCTCTTTAACATTTCCATGTTTAGAAAGCAGATGTCCGAACTTCTCAGGCCACATGAACTAAATAAAACTATTAAATGAACTTGAAAACTATTCTCTAAGTCACTGGTTCTCAACATGTAGCATGTGCAGGACTGTCCTGGGAGCTTGTCTAATAATCACATGTCTGTTGCAGCTCCATCCACCTGAGATTGTACTCTGGCTTTGATTGCAGAAATCTGAATGTTTAACCAGTGCCCCAAATAGTCCTTGCTTTGAGATCCAGTTGTTGTTGTTGTTTTACTACCAGTTATTTTTGTTGCTTTAGTAATTAAATTTCTCTCTACGTTATTGAAAAAGTATCTGCTTTAAATGGAATTCTAGAATCATAATAGCAATAGGTATGTTCATTATTTATTCACTAAAGAAAATGCTTTATTCAAAATGTTGAGGCCTTATAAGTGGTCAGCCATATTTAGATGTCTCATCAATGACACCAGTTATAGACCAGTGGAGGACACCACATTCAAAAGCTCCCCACGTCAGGTTGTTCTAACAGGCATTGTGTTTGTGGATACAATAACTTCAGTTCAATTTATTCTGATTGCAACGGTTTATGTTATATTTTACAATGACAGTTTGGAAAAGATCGTGAATGTTCATTTTGGGATGATGGAAGCATTCGTAGACAGCATGACTGGATATAAACTAATAGACTACTTCTGACTACTGTTCTTAATGACACACACATACATTTATGCTAACACTGTACACAAACTGGGAAGTCATCAAATGAGCGAGAAATCATAGGCAAGAAAATTAAGAAAGACACCAAAATTGCAAAATTTCTTGTACAAATGGAAATGATGAAGCTTTTAGTCACTTCACCTCTGCTTATTGTTTGTAAGATTACATATGGACATTCATCACTTTGACTTGACTGCTAATTTGTGTCTGTTACAGAAAACTTAAAGCTCATTAGGGAAAAAAGTCTTTTACATTACCGTTATAGCCTGTATGATGTGGAAAAAATGGTGGTTGTATTGTCAAAGCATGTCTAACTATTAAGATTACTTTGTGGGGATGTTTTGGGGAGACCAAATGCTATTAAAATAAAAAAATTTTCCCCAGGCTTTCTGTTCACCCAAGTAAATGAATCTTCTAGCTTGCTAATTTAACTATATTAAAAGTTCCAATTTTTTAAAATCATCTATTTCATAGGAAACTGCAATCCACTTATTCTCAAGCTAGAAGGCTGTTTTTTTTTTTAAATGGGTGTTCTTGTTCTGTCACTTCATTAAGTAATCAACACAAATTTTCAAAGCCATCTCTTTTTAGTTTAAGATTAAAATAGAAATCCATTTCATTTATTTTACAATACCATTGCCCTTGCCATGTACACTTATGTGTGTCACAAGTTGGCATATTTATTTGACATCTGACAACAAATCATAAGTGGTGAAAATATTTTCATTAATTTAATAAACACTCATGAGGTCCAGGGCAACCATAAATGCTTGTGAGGTTGTGGACTGCGTGACTTCAGGGGTGCCATTCACATCATATTTATAAGTGTGGTGCCCCTGGAGTTGTGCAATGCGCAACCTGCACAACTAGATAAGGTGGCCTTGCATAATATGAAATGAGGCACTGTGATAGGTGTCAGCAATGAATATAAGAATAATGACATCAAAGTAGTTTTTCTTTCAGAACTTACAGTTTAGTAAGGGAGACTGACAATTAAAGGAACCCATGGTAAATCCCATGACAGAGAAAGTGCAGAGCCTTCCTCTCTATATAGCTGTCCAATTAAAATGGAAGAACAAATAAAGGTGAGCAGTTAAAGCTAGAACTTGCTCTGGGAACATTTCAAAGTATGGGATCTTAAACCAGATTTTTTTCTTTAGCTGTTCTGTATTAACATAAAATTTAATCATAAATACTATACTTGTGTAAATGAGATAGGTGCTCTTACTAACATCCTCCCTGCTCATGGTAAAGCCATAACTATTAAATAAAACATGATTTTTCTGTTTGTTCTCTCAGGCTCCATCCTGGCTCTGCCTCCTGATCTCACTAATCCCACCTTGTGTGTCTCCATTGTGTACGTAGTCAGTTTTTTATCTTGCTCGTACCCGTTAATCCATCCCTTAATACTTCCTGCTTCTAAGAGTCTATACATTTCAAAACCAAGTCAAACTCAATGTTCCCAGTACTCTAACTCACTTCCAAACCCTGGGGTTGTTTTTTAAGATTTTATTTATTTGTCAGAGAGAGAGAGAGAACACAAGCAGGGGGAGCAGCAGGCAGAGGGAGAAGCAGGCTCCCCGCTGAGCAGGGAGCCAGACACAGGGCTCCATCCCAGAACCCTAGGATCATGACCTGAACAGAAGACGCTCACCTGACTGAGCCACCCAGGCATCCCCCAAACCCTGGTTTTTGAACCTCAGCCCTTTAAGCCGCTGCTTACTTCCAATATGAGTGTGATTTTTTTTTCTTAAAAGAAAGTTTCTAGGTTCAATTTTTTTTTCCCTTATAAACGGAAGCTTCTTGAGAGCAGAAATTTTGATGTATTTTGTTCAGACATACGTCCGGTGCCTAGAATAACGCTTAGCATTTGGTGACCATTATTTATTTGCTAAGTGATGAGGTGTATGTGGGCCAATGATTGAGGGCCTTCTGCTGGGCCAGCTGTTGATGATTTTTTTTTTTATGTGGGGTGCAGCTTGCTCAGAGTACTGTGGTACTGCCTGGGCTCCCAACACCGAACGAACTTCAGTTCAGGGGCCAACCTCCCTGAAGGCGGAGTTCAGGGAGGGCCCACAGCTCAACAGTGCCTCCCCGTGGTAATGAGTTCAACTGCAACTGACTAACTCCAGCAGTCTCAGAAACTAGAACACCAAATTCCCTTACATTTCATGATGGCAGGAAGATTGCTCACGGAAATACCAACCAATGACTTAGGATCTCAATCCTCTTTTTCTTGCACTAGCAGTTACATAAGAATACATTATGCTTGCGATTCCCAGTGGGGGCAGTATAGATTTTCTTCATGCTTTCGTGCTTGACTAACAAAACAGATCACAGTGCAACTCCGGTAAGATTTCTGGGAAAATGAATACATTATTTCGGGAAAGTTTTCCTCTCTCTGTGCCATTTTTACTCCACATGTGAAATGGAATTCATGGCTGGGGTGTATGAGCCCATTAATCCGGGACACTTTCTGTTTTGAACGTGAAGCCGGAATCTGACTCAAGTGCAACAACCACACAGTGCAGGAGGAATTCCTTGGGACCTTGATCCCAAATGGAGTGGCAGGGCTTTGTACGTAACATAGCACTAATGTTACACAACCTCACAAACGAAGGGCCTTGGTCTGGCCTACAGAAAACATTTGAAGACCTCTTTTCATATTGACTGCCATCCTGAGCCCATCCCGAACCCACCTCTATCCTCACCTTCACAACTGTTGGCAACGGCGGAGCGTCTTTGACCCAGGCAACACCAGAGCCTCCGATGTCTGTCCTGTGCCTATTTCCTTCCCTTGCTGGTCCCAGGAAATAGCACTTACCTGTTTGGGATGAGAATTTCTATGCATCACAGCTTTCTTAAAACCTAGCTGATGTTACCACAAATGGCTCTGGAATCTGGTGACTCAGGGCATACAGTTGGGGCAAATTTGGCAGACTTGGAAACTCTCCACATAAAAGACAGTGTCACTTTCTTTTTGGTGTCTTGTGTTTGTCATAGATCACATACAGAAAGTAATGACTACCACAGAGACATACTTGAAAAAGTGTATATTTCTGGAGGAGACCTATTGGGATATCATTCATTAACAAAATATGCCTACACCAGGCTTAATGAATTTCTCTTCCAGGGCTGTTTTAAGAGAATTCTGGGAGAGGCCTAGTTCCTAAAGGCTTACATTACCTGTGTGTATCCCTGCATTTCCTTCCGGGAAAGCACTCCTAACATATACTTCCAGATTACACTTAAAGATGAATTACCATTACATATGGCTATTTAAGTTGACTGTCATGGCCTGAATGTTCTGTCCTCCCCAATTCATATGCTGAAGCCCTAAGCCCCCAGTGTGGCTGTATTAGGAGATGGGACCCTAAGGGAGTAATCAAAATTAACTGAGGTCATAAGGGTAAGGCCCTGATCTTAGAGGATTAGTGTGCTTAGAAGAAGGGACACCAGAAAGCTTGTTCTCTTGCTTTCTCTTTCTGCGTGCACATACCAAGGAGAGGCCATGTGAGGAAATAGCGAGAAGGTAGCCATCTCTAAGCCGGGCAGAGTGCTCTCATGGGAAACTGATCATGACTTGACTTTGGATTTTAGCCTCCAGAACTGTGAGAAAATTAATTCCTGTTGTTGAGGCCACCCAGTCTGCGGTATTTTGTTATGGCAGCCCAAGCAGCCTACACTGACCCAGATTGTAAATAATAGAACCTGGGACATATGTTGCCATGGAAATATATACCTTTATTTTTGTCTTCTGTTCATAACTTAGTAAAGCATGAACAACAGTTAAATACAAGCTCTAGAAACATAACTTTTCACCAAAAAGCATGTATTTCAATTAAGTTCTGATCTTTGCAATTTTTTTCTCCTATGTGAAATTCACACGAGGAAGTTCACTATCAAGAAGAAAATCATTGTCAAATTGGAATTCTAAGTCAACTTCAAACTGAGCTTTTTATTTGAGAGGTGATAAAATTTTAAATGAGGGACAAATGTATAAAAAGGGGGATTTTAAAATGCTAATCAAGGAATTGGAGCTATCAGACATTTTAAATTTAGGATTACACAAATTAATAGTTTTTTATGTACAAACTCAGGGTGATTATTAGAGACAAGTCTCTTTAGTAATTAGAGATGCGATTCGTATTCTGAAAAATCATAGACTATGAACAAAGGCCTTAGATAAAATATATTTGATGGTAACTATCAAATGAGATGGATTCTTAAGTGCTATTCTAATGATTATTTTTTAAAACCTTAGATTTTAGTGATTTATGTAGTAAGTGCCTAGGTAATGTTTATTGGATGAATGTGTAAGTCAGAAAGGATTAAAGACACTCCAAGAGTGTAATTTTTAAAGCTGTTGGGAAATTCTTGAAGTATTCTTTACTTTCACAGTTCGGGATGCTAACTGGAAAGTAGTTTCTCTGTTAAAATAAGGTAATTTTTGACATTAAAGGAAAGCAATATTGAAGGTCGAAGAAAGGGTGAGCTTTGATTTTTTTCAAAAGAATTTTTAAAATTGCACATTATCATCTTGATGGAAGTTTGGAGTACATATGTTGTCAATAAAAGTTTAATTAATTTTGGTACATGCTATTAGGCTATATAATGAAGAGGGAGGGAGGGGAGGAGGAAATGAGAGATGGATAGGAAGATGCATGGACAAGTTGTTCTCATTTAAGGAAGAATTATATTGGCCATTTCTACAAAGAGTACCTCCTTTTGCTAAAGCGCTGTCAGGGACCAAAGATCTATCATATTTTCTGTGACCTTAAGTGTTCTTGACTAAATTTCAGTCCCTTCTCTTCTTTGGCTATAGAAATCAACTTCCCTGTTCTTCAGTGGTGTTGTAAGTAGCATTAAATGCCTACATTAGCCAGTACCTTCCCACTTTTAAAAATATAGAACTACTTTCCAGAATGTGATGGTTCAAAAAATTCAGTGCAGTAACTATTTTGGTTGTATTTTTAATACTTTCTCCGGTTTTCATTTATTGTAAATGTAGGAAATAGACCAATACTTACCTGAGAAAGTCTCAAATGATAATGTGGCAGTTACATTCTAACTTAACTTACTAGGACTGTAAGAACTTCAGTTGTTTGGGAACAGCAGAGGTAGAGAGACTTATGGAGCAATGTGCATTTTATGTGTGTGTGTCCCATCGCTTTCATTTTTCATAGTGAAACTTTTCTGCAATATGTATATTATAAATCATTCCTTTGCTCAGTATAGAATTAGGCAGTAGCTGCAATTAGTTCAAAGATCTGTATCAGAATTTTATGATAATGAAGGACTAGTAATATCAACATACCATATACTATGCCAGAGTTTCACTATGTTTTTACAAATATCTACCTACTTAGTTTCATTTTATATTTGGGTCTGAGCTGGAAGAGGATATTATTCAACTTAATTTCCATATTGGCATAGTAAATGTGTAAAATCCCACTGGCAGAGCAGTAATGAAATTTGGCATTACATTTACCTCAATTTTGAATATGAATTTAACTTCAAGATGTGGCTTTAGGTGAGCTGAAAAGAAACATAGTGACAGAAAAATGCGTTTCTAAACTCAAAAAATATAACTGGTAGCCAGAATAACCGCCCTCTCAGAGACACCTACTTCCTAATTCTCTCTCCATCACCCACCAGCCTGTGAATATGTTGATGCATGGCAAAGTGGAATTAAAGTTGCAGATGCAAGGAAGTTTGCTAATCAGATGATCTTAACATTGTCTTGGATTGCCCAGGTGGGCCCAATGTAATCAGAGGGGTCCTTGTAAGTGTAATAGGCTGGCAGAAGAGGTCAGAGAAGGTGGGGCTATGGAAGAGGTGAAGGGGGTGTACAGAAAGGATTTGAACCCCATGCTGGCTAAAACAACTACTTCATAATTTCATCTCATATATCAGATTAAGTTTTTTTTTTTGACTTATGTATGTCTAATCACATTCTTTCATTTGAGGTCTCATTTCTATCATTCAGCATTGTGTTTACAAGATTCTTAATTGTTGAGGCATAAAGTGGAAATCTAATTTTTATTGCTTTGAACCATTCACTGAATGTATGCCACTATTTATTTAAGCATCATACACACACATTTTTAATTTTTATTTATTTATTTATTTTCGCTGCAAAAAGCTTTGCTGTTTCCATTTGGTCCACGGCTTGGGAGAAGTCCCCAGGGTGGTTTGAAAGAGGCCTAGAGGTTTCAGGGAGAGGCTCAGGGCACAAGCCCTGGCACCAGCATGATGCCAGAAGGGCCCCTCAAAGGCTGCCGGGCTTCAGACGCCCCTAGTCGTGCGTGGGGGTGAGCCTTTCTAAGCCTGCTCGCCCCGCCGAGCTGGGGCCGGCGCTCCTGCGGACGTGAGGCAGGTGGTTGCCGTCTTCCTGATGAGCTTCACCTCCTCGTCCGGGAAGCGTTTCTCCGGGAGCAGCAGAGCCGGGGGCCTGTGCGGGCAGAACCCGGGCCGTGCGGATCCGGAGGGGCCTGGGTCAGGTTCTGCTCCAGACCCAGGGCGGCTTCCAGGGCACCCGGGGTTTTCCCCCACTCACCTCGGGAAGGCTTCTGCACGTCGGGCAGGAGGGCGCGGCCGCCGGGCTGGTTTTGCGTCTTCGAGAGACGCTGGGCGCCCCGCGCTCGTCCTCAGCCAGCTCGCCGAAGAAACGTCCCACACCTTCCAGAGCCACATCGTCCCGGTGGAAATAGAAGCCCGGAGACAGGTAGGTGTGGGAGGCCGGAAGATGCGTGCCGACCCGGCGGTTGACGCCGGCCTCCCCCTCGGGGCACACTGCTGACGAATGCCGGGGCTCAGGGTTGATCCGTGATAAGGAGCTAAGCTCAATTGGGTGTTGGCTGGTCCTGGAGGCAGAGGGTGGCCAAGGAGATGGCTCCGAAGGTTGCCACTGGAAAAAAGGGTTGGAGGGTGGTCGGAGGCTGGTAGAAGGGGCGTCCGCGAGTCAGTTCATCCAAACACTGCTGGAGCAAGGGACAGATCCTCCGGACCGCTGGGCACACTGCCTCCACATTCTACTTTTGATGGGCGTTCGTGGTGTTTTCTGTTGGAGCCTGTTGCCGTGCTTCGGTGAGTAAGTGTGTATGTGTGTATTTTTTTCTTCAAATTTTTTAAGTTCCAGTTAACGTATAGTGTCTTATTCGTTTCAGCTGTAGGATTTAGTGATTCATTACCAAAATACAACATGAAGTGCTCAACACAGCAAGTGTCCTCATTAATACCCATCATCCATTTAACCCATCCCCCCACCCGTGGATATGTATTTTGCTGTGGATTAGTGTCTTGTTTAACTTTTGGATATTTGTCATGTGAAAATTTCCCTTCTCCATTATTTCTCTCCTCTTATTCTGGGGCACCAGCTAAATATGAGTTAGGCCTTGTCATTGTAGCTGTGTGCCTCCTCTGTATTTTCCATGCATTTTGTCTGTTTTTAGATGATTTATCAGTATTTTTCTAGTAATTCTATCTTTAGTTGTGTCTATCTACTATTAAAACTATACATTGAATTTTTATTTCATTTATTAACAATTTTTGCAATATCTACTTAGTTCCTTTCTAAACTTAGTCTGTCACTTTTTAGAAACCTCTTTCCCATCCATATTTTCCAGCTTGGATTTCATTTCTACTACAAATATGGAGCTCCAATTAATTTCAGTAGCTGAAATTTCTCTGGTTGGTTCGTGCTGTTTATTAATTCAGATTATTCTCACTTATATTTTCTTATCTGTGTATGATCTAGACATTGATTTTTTAAGAAACTATTTGTCATTCTTGTCTCTAAAGATCACAATACAAAACAGGAGGTAAATTTTATCAAAATACAGCGTATCTCTTCATATATCCACAAAAATAAATTTCTATGAACATTTTTTATGTGAATACATTAATTCGTTTTGGGGGGGGGTCAATGCTGCTATAAACATCAGAGTGCATGTATCCCTTCAAATTCTTATCTTCATATTCTTTGGGCAAATACCTACTAGTGCAATTCCTGGGAGGTAAGATAGTTCTATTTCTAACTTTTTGAGCAACCTCCAACCTGTTTTCCAGAGTGGCTGCACCAGTTTGTGTTCCGACCAACAGTGTAAGAGGATTCCCCTTTTTCTGCATCATCGCCAACACTTTTGTTTCCTTTGTTGTTAATTTTAGCCATTCTGGTTGATGTGAGGTGATAGATCATTGCAGCTTTGATTTGCATTTCCCCGATGATAAGTTATGATAAGCATTTTCTAATTTGTCTGTTGGCCATATGAATGTCTTTGGGAAAGTATTCATGTCTTCTGCCCATTTTTAACTGGATTATTTGTTTTTTTGGTATTGAGTTTGGTAAGTTCTTTATAGATATTGGATACTATTTATCAGATAGGTAATTTGCAAGTATCTTCTCCCATTCCATAGATTGTCTTTTAGTTTTGTTGATTGTTTCCTTCTCTATGTAGAGCTTTTTATCTTAATGAATTCCCAATAGTTTATTTTTGCTTTTGTTTCTTTTGCCTCCAGAGGCATGTCTAGTAAGAAGTTGCTATGGCCAAAATCAACGAGATTGTTGCCTGTATTCTCCTCTAGGATTTTGATGGTTTCCTGTCTCACATTTAGGTCTTTCATCCATTTTGACTTTGTTTTTTTGTATGGTGTACGGAAGTGGTCCAGTTTCATTCTTCTGCATGTCGCTGTCCAGTTTTCCCAGCACCATTTGTTGAAAAGACTTTTTTCCACTGGATTTCCTGCTTTGTTGAAGATAAATCGACCATATACTTGTGGGTTCATTTCTAGGTTTTCTTTTCCGTTCAGTTGATCTATGTGTCTATTATTGTGCTGGTACCATACTGTCTTGATCACTATTGCTTTAAATATGACTTGAAGTTGGGAATTGTGATGCCTCCAGCTTTACTTTTCTTTCTCAGGTTTGCTTTGGCTATGTGGGGTCTTTTGTGGTTCCATACAAATTTTAGGATTGTTCTAGCTCTGTGAAAAATGCAGTTGGTATTTTGATAGGTATTGCGTTAAGTGTGTAGATTCCTTGGGACAGTATAGACATTTTAATAATATTTGCTCTTCCAGTCCATGAACATGGAATGTCTTACTATTTCTTTGTGTTATCTTCAGTTTCTTTCATCATTATTTTATAGTTTTCAGAGTATAGATCTTTTATCTCTTTGGTTAGGTTTATTCCGAGGTATCTTACTATTTTTGGTATAATTGTAAATGGGATTGATTCCTTGATTTCTCTTCCTGCTGCTTCATTATTGGTGTATAGAAATGCAACAGATTTCTGTACATTGGGTTTGTATCCTGTAACTTTAATGAATTCATGTGACAGTTCTAGCAAGTTTTGGACTTTTTTGAGTTTTCTATATAAAGTATCATGTCATCTGCAAATAGTGATACTCTGACTTCTTCCTTGCCAATTTGGATGCTTTTTATTTGTTTTTGTTGTCTGATTTCTGTGGTTTGGACTTCCAGTAATATATTGTTCAACAGTGGTGAGAGTGGACATTCCTGTCTTATTTCTGGCTGTAGAGAAAAAGCTCTCAGCTTTTCCCCATTGTGAATAACACTAGCTGTGGGTTTTTCGTAGATGGACTTTATTATATCGAGGTATGTTCTCTCTGTCCCTACTTTTTGAGGGTTTTCATTATGAATGGATGTTCCACTTTATCAAATGCTTTTTCTGCATCTATTGAAAGGATTATATGGTTCTTATCCATTATTTTATTAATGTGGTGTACCACATTAATTGATTGGCAAACAATGAACCACCCTAGCAGCCCAGGAATAAATCCCACTTAGTCATGGTCAATGATTCTTTTAATGTACTGCTGTATGTTATTGAGAAATTTTGCATCCATGTTCATCAGGGATATTGGCCTGTAGTTCTATTTTTCACTGGAATGTTGATCTGGTTTTGGTATCAGGGTACTGCTGGTCTCATAGAATGAATTTGGAAGGTTTCCTTCCATTTCTATTTTGTAGAAGAGTTTGAGAAGAATAGATATTAACTCACCTTTAAATATTTGGTAGAATTCTCCTGGAAAGCCATCTGGCCCTGAACTCTTGTTTTTTGGGAGATTTTTGATTGCTGACTTAATTTCTCTGTTGGGTCATTGGTCTGTTCAAGTTTCCTATTTCTTCCTGTTTTAATTTTGGCAGTGTATGTGTTTGTAGGAATTCATCCATTTCTTCCAGGTTGTCCGATTTATTGGCATAAAGTTTTTCATAATACTCTCTTTTATAATTTTTTTGTATTTCTGTAGTGCTGGTTATTTCTCCTTTCTCTTTTGTGATTTTCTTTACTTGGGTCTTTTCTCTTTTTGATATATCTGGCTAGGGGTTTATCAATTTTAGTAATTTTTTCAAAGAACCAGCTCTGGTCTCATTGATCTATTGTTTTTTTAGTTTCTATATCATTTATTTCTACTCTAATCTTTATTATTTCCCTTTATCTGCTGCTGTTAGACTTCATTTGTTGTTCTTTTTCTACCTCCTCCAAGTGTAATGTTAGGTTGTTTATTTGAGATTTTCCTTGCTTCTTGAGGTAGGCTTGTATTGCTATATACTTCCCTCTTAGGACCACTATTGCTGCATCCCAAAGGTTTTGGACCATTGCATTTTCATTTCCATTTGTTTCCATGTTTTTTAAAATTTTTTTCTCTGATTTCCTGGTTGACCCCTTCATCGTTTACTCCCTTGTTTTTTTAACCTCCATGTGTTTTCAGTCTTTCCAAATTTTTTTCTTTTGATTGACCTCAAGTTTCATAGAGTTGTGGTCAGAAAATGTGTGTGGGAGAGGGAGGAGTTAAGATGGCAGAGGAGTAGGGGACCCCTTTTTCAGCCGGTCCCCTGAGTTGAGCTGGATAGGTACCAGACCAGCCTGAACATCCACGGAATCAGCCTGAGACGCAGGAAGATACATCGGGATCTCTACGAATGAACATCTCCAGCGCTGAGTATTGAGGTACGAATCGGGGAGCCGTGAAACCGCGCACAGATATCGGAAGATAAACGGAAGGGGGAGGGAGCTGCCATGTCCGGGCGCCGGAAAGCGGTAGCCATCTGCACGGGGGAGTGGGCGGACCACAGACCCGCACCCTTGAGACAGCATACCTGGGAGCGCACGCTACCAGCATCTCACGGAACTCCGGAACTCTGGTGTGCTCACTGGATCCAGACTGAGACCAGGAGCTCCGGGAGCGCGCGTGGGGCGGCTGGCAGTTGGTGGCTGGCAGGCCACCTACACCGGGGAGCGGGTGGACCACGGACCCGCAACCTCGAGACAGCAGACTGAGACCGTGAGCCGGGAGCGCACGCCACCAAGCATCTCACGGAACTCAGGAACTCCGCTGTGCTCACTGGATCCAGAGTGAGACCGGGA
Organism: Ailuropoda melanoleuca; assembly: GCF_002007445.2. Classification (NCBI taxonomy): domain Eukaryota; kingdom Metazoa; phylum Chordata; class Mammalia; order Carnivora; family Ursidae; genus Ailuropoda; species Ailuropoda melanoleuca. Next base: position 23,620,888 of record NC_048238.1, on the reverse strand, counting down.
GCTCCGGGAGCGCGTGTGGGGCGGCTGGCGGCCGGCAGGGTTAGAAACACAAAGGACAGAGATGCGCCAGCCCTGGAAGTGAGGGCTGGGACGCCGAGTGTGGGGCGCACAGCCCGGGAATGCTGCAGGGTTTAGCAGCACCAACAGAAACAGAGTTAAAGTGGCCAGAACATCAGTGGAGAACGAGCCACAATCCCTCTGTTCTGTGACAGAGGCTGAATTTCGGCCGCTGCTGCTCTGACTCTCAGAAGAGGCACAGCAGACTGCCAGGGAAAGCCGCCAGGAATAAAAGCTTGGAAATACCGGCTCACAGCGTGCCTATCCCCATCACCCCTCGCAGGGGACACGGAGACTCTACCCAAACAGGGTTGCCTGAGTATCGGTGCGGCAGGACCCTCCCCCAGAAGGCAGGCTGAAAAATCAA